>NC_061525.1:20320000-20382500 GCF_022379125.1 Scophthalmus maximus
ATTCTACTGTGCAGACCCCCCCCCCCCACAACATATTCCTCTCAGGGTCACAATGTCTCCATTGTCATTCTGTGTTTCAGTGTTTATGTGCATGTTGCCCACATTCAGGCTCATATTCACAATTCCATAACATATTTACAGTAAACTGCTTAGTTCAGGTCTGATCCAATGTCCCAAAACGTTGGTGTGCTGAATTCACACTTGATGGATTTAAGACATGGACTGACACCTCGGGTGTTCGTGGATGACGGCCGGCATCAGAACACTTTCACACGCAGTAGTGTCATCTGGTCTTCGGCGCGGGTCTCGGTGGTCGAATGTGCTGGTTGGGTCCGATGTATTTCAGCGCAGAGTACGTCGGCTTCTCGATCACTTCTAGACCCAAATAAGGCTGCAGAGCTCGGGGGACATGCACGGTTCCCTCCTGGGAAGATGGACAGGAGAAATTTTTTTATGATTTACTGATAATGACAAATAAAAAAGGGCCAAATGTTCATCAGACCAACTTCCCTATGCAATAGCAAACCAAATATTTATTAGTGTTGGACTTTAAGAAGTTCTGAATTATGTAATAACTTTTGCCATTTTATAGACCCAATTTTTTTGACAAAAGTTTAACCTGATTAATTAATGAAGAAAAATTATGATTAATAGTCACTCTACTTTAGTCCCAAAATTATTTTGAGCTGACAAATTTATTATTATTGACTTATTTAAGTCAGCTCTTTATGGTCTTGGTACAGCAAACAAAGTCTGATTGAATGAATTAGCCCCTGACAACAACCACTAGGGGGCGCTCCTTCATCACCACACTGACTGCACTAACATCACTCTTTGAAATGAGAGGACACAGGAGATGACAACGTTTTGAAAGGCAGATAAAAATAGAGACTCAACTACATGTTTATTGTCTCGTCAAATGTTTACAATTTACAATTTTTAAAAAAAAATGGTGGTTCATGTTCCTTTAGTTTTATACTTTTTCATAGTGTCAAAGATTTTCAGATTTTTCGCAGAGACATGAGAGAGAAAGAGCAAGCTCGACTAAGAGTGTATATATTATTGATGGCTGCGATCATTTTCAGGAAAAACTCTGGTGTGAAGTGTTTTGGTGTCTTACTTTGGTCTGATGAGTCTCAAGGATAGCGATGATGGTTCGGGGGATGGCACATGCCGTAGCATTCACCTAGAGAAGTAAAAAAAAAAAAGGTTTTACCAACCGGTTACGAGCACGTTCATGTGAATGACGCAGAGACGTTAGGTACAAGCGACATCGTCAAACCATGAAAACATTTTTATATATGATACGAAAAGAAATGCCGATAATGGCAGGTCAATTTGGTTTAAGCGACATGCAAAAGTGACATTCTACAAAGTGAAATGAAAATAATATGATCAATCCTAAAGTGTAACATCAATGTCTCTGATTGGTTGGATGTCATTGAAAAGACATTCGCAATGGTTTGTGGGATGAGCAGTTCCTTCATTCTTAAAAATAATTATGTACAAAGTATTGCACCTTTGTCTTTTTTCCAGTTTCCAATTTTTTTCCAAATAAAATGTTTTATGGGAACTTTATCGTAGTTCATTGGCTTGGATCCAGGCTGAAAACTCTCTATATAAAGGATTTTATGAAACGTCAATGGAGTGAGTTCTATAAGTGAGCGGTCACTGCGCGTTCTTTCTTGGTCACGTTACTCTAAACTCTTTTGTCCCAGTCAGGATGCTATAGAATGATGACGCTGGTTTTCCAGTTATCTGATTGGTCATTATTTTGGAATAGTGATTGGCTTTGATCACTCATCTCGAACCTCACCTGCTTCCGGAGCAGGTTAGCCATTCAGCAAAAGTTAACCATGGAGATTTTTAAGAAGAGAACTGGGTTCGACAGACGTAAAACCCAGAGTTAAACCTCGTAGTACAACAAGCATCATCTGCAGTCTCACCGTGTGGGCGTACTGCAGGCTGCCGTCCTCCCGCTCATAGAGGATGTTGAGGCGTCTGCTCTGGTAGTCGGTGCAATTTGACCCACTGGAAATCTGACACAAAGAAAAGATCTGCCGTCAGTATCATCTGAAGCAAGTAAACCTCTTTCAATTCTGAGTGATTCTAAAGGAATACACATAATGTAAAAATATACGAATATTTCGTCACCGTCCGTAAGCTATTGCTTTTGTGTTTGCGCCGGAAAAAAATATCTGTGTTTTACGCCTAAATTGAAAACAAAAAAATGGTGTGGACCGCACCAACAACACTGCGAGCGCAGTTTGTAAACATCCCTCGTCGGCACCTTAAGAGACGTGCTGGTGGGTGGTGCTGCAACTCCAAGGTTTTGGCCTAGTGGATAGTGCGTCGGACTCACACACCCATACCGAGGACCCGGATTGCGACCCGGCCAGAGGTAAATTCACAACAACAACAAAGAGAGAAACAAGCTTTCTCCAGAATCGCATCCTGCCCCTTTAATAACTGAAAGTTATGGGCCTTCTTTTAACTGCATTTTGTTGTGAAACGAGATCCGAATGTTCAATGTTTACCTTCATAGTGTCATATTTTACTCTGGCAACTCTGCATCCACGACAGATTTTGCTCGCTTCTGATGTTGTAAAAAGATAATTCAATATTGGAATGACAACATGGGACTATGCTTGTGCGTTTGATGAAATCAAATGACGGGTTGTTTGTGTCTGAAATGAGGCACTTTTGAGTATTGGCAGGTGATAAAAGTGAAACGACGGGGCAGACCTCTCCGTAACTGTTCCTCCCTGGCATCCAGGCCTCTATGTCGTACTTCCTGTACGCAGGAGGACCCAGTTCCTGTGTCGGCATGTCCAGCACTCTGAGGGAAAATACACATAAACATACATAAAAACGTATTGTTTATCGTGAACTATGTGATGACCGAGTTGTCGGTTTTAAGCAAGGAACACGTAGATTAGCCAGTTATTTGGAGAAAGTCTGGGAGAAGAGGAAAAAAAAAGTCTTCATAGAGTCAATTTATAGATATTTAATAGTTCAATTTTTTAAAAAATTCCTTTGGATTGTTGTTTCCATTTTTATGTGTTTGTAAATTAGGGGTGTATTAATCCCAAGAAGGGATGGGCCAAATGCATTGACGTAGAATATATGTTTGTTTGTGTGTGTGTGTGTGTGTGTGTGTGTAGTGACCTGTAGTGCAACTCCAGTGCAGAAAACATCTCTTTCTGCAAAGACACAAACTCCTCCAGCAGCTGAGCGCTCTCTTCTCCCGTCTCATCTGCTGTTACTCCAAACATCTCTATCTGAACACACACACAAGAAGGTTGTGTTACTTAGTTCGGTTTGTTTAAAATCATAAAGAAATGATTTTCTGTACAATGCAAGTTCTTATCTTCTAAATCTTAATCGAGTCTAAACTGCTGCTGCTCGTCTCTATGACCTTGTTGAAGTGATGAACTCTGTAGAGCCCCCACGTCTCTCTGCCGGTGTCCGTCTCAGCTCTGTAGCATGTGCTGCTGCACACTGTCCTGCAGAGACAGATGACGGCTCGTCATGTCAGCTGTTTCTTACTCTAACATCACACTCATCTTCTGCCTGTCAACTGGGAGAGACAAGGTGTTCCTCACCTGACAGGCAGGTCTGCCCAGTTTACTGCGTGATCCATGAAATAGCCTGAGGAAGAGAGACACTCGTGAGATTATGGCTGCGGTCGAATTTTGCTTAGGAAGCTGAGTGAAATGACCCGGAAGTATTTCATGGGCTGTTTTCAAGTTCTTTAAATGCTAACGAAAGGTGCTTCAGTGCTTCCTTTCCTATCTCCTTCAGCACAGGGTACACTGGACTTTCCCATGTGAAAAGGAAGGAGAAATAGACGCCCCCACAATTCATTGCGGCAGTGATATTTAACGTGAGGCGCCATGCACGAACGACTTTCCGAACTCCACCCTATTACTTACTACAAATCTTTGCCTCGGGTTCTCATTTCTTATTGGCTGAGGCACATTCAAAACTGTCAGCAAACGCGTATTAAACAGAGACTTTACAAGGGTGAAGGGAATATATCATTGTGACTGCAGCTACGTTTCACCTGCCACCCCGACCTCTCCAGTCCCTGCCAGACTGAGGTCCGGGAACCGGGCCGGGTCCAGGGAGTAGACCTGAGAGCGGTGGGCGTTGGGCTGCATCCCACAACCCTCCTGGAGGGGACGAGAACAGAGTCACGGGTCAAAGTGAGGAGATGCTTTGGTCTTTAACCTGATAAGTTAGTTTTGATGGGACATTTTTTAAACATATGAATCACAAATTCTGCTACTCACAAACACGGCCCCCTTCAGCATGTCCGGTACAACCATGGGGATGAAGCCCTGCGGCCAAAGGGGAAAACACTCGCAAGCTCTTCTACACTTAACAAACTAAAAAATACGTGCTCATCTTGCAGACGTCGTATCTAAACATATCGTAACATACCCGTCGCTGCAGAGTGTCGAGGGCGAAGTTTTGGAGTGCTGTCTGAAGTCTGGCCCCTGCTCCCCTCAGATAGTAGGACCTGTGGCCTGAGATGTGAGCTAGATGCCTGCAGGAGAGGACAGAAGGAACAAAATATAAATGATCCACGTTCATATCAATCAGGGTAGACTTGATGGAACCCCTCATAGAAGCCCGCAAAAGATTCAAAAGAACAGTGCCCAGACAGTTCCGCAGGTGAAATATCAAGTGGTACAAGAACCGAATGACAACAACCCACAGTCGTCCTCACCTCTGCCTGACGAGACCCAGCTCCTCCCCCAGCTCCAGGTGGCCTCTGGGCTTGAAGTCAAACTCTACAGCAATGAGTGAGAGGATTGTATATGTATCCAAAATTCACAAAATCCATATCCACCCACCCACACGTCGATTACAGCAAAGATCAGATCACTCACCAGGTTTCTGTCCCACCAGCTCCACCACCCTCGCCTGGCTCTCATCCCCGATAGGCTGACAAAACGGAAAAAGGAACTTTTAATGAACAGACTTGCTCCACAGCTAATCTTTCCCCAGATGCTCTGAACAAAGTGTGCTTGTGTGTGTGCTAACCACGTCAGGGTGTGAGCTGTTGGGCAATTTGAGCGCTAGGCCATAGTGCTGCTGATCCAGCTCCGTCTCTTTGGCGTAGAGCTCGTTGAGTCTGCGGCGCACCTCGCGGCCCCTGTGAAGAGCCTGGGTGTACTCCGGAAGCTGCAGGATCAACAACAGAGCGTTATCAGAAGTGTCCCTGAACGGGATTCACCGAGTGATTGACAAAGAGATGAAGCTCTGCAGTTGGAACTTACGTTGGCGAGAGCTTTCTTGTCATTCTTGTTCTGTGAAAGTGAAAGTTAAGAGGAATGATTAAGTAAATTAAGGGAATCTGGGTGGACTGTTTATTTTTGATAAAATATTGTAGTATCTATAACTTTTTTTTTAAACGACACAAACAGCAGATTCTTAGAAAAGTGGTGATGGTGAGTGAACCGACCACGACAGCTCGGACTGTGTCACTGATGTCTCTCTTCAGCTCCTCCAGCCCAGAGATTTCTGCCCTCACTGCCTGCAGCTCCTGCCACACACACACCTGTAACACACACACACACACACACACACACACACACACACACACACACACACACACACACACACACACACACACAGTTTAGCTTTTGATCAACTCTATATTAGTATCTTCCTGGGAATTAGTTTTCAATGCAATTAGAAGATATGTAGATATAAGTAGATACTGACAGTTATTGACAAACTGAGTCAAATTAAATTGTGTATGTGGTCTGATTTGTAATATTCATGCTCGTTGCTTATATTGAATATTAAAACCTAATTCACTAATATTTCATGGCAACATCAAAACATTGTTACCTCGACAAAACTAATGAATGTATTTCCACAAACTTTGTATATCCAAGTTATTATTACTATAAATTGGTGTGAACAGCAGACATTATGTATTTTTAAGGGAGTGTTTAATAATTCCAATGTTCTATATTTAGGACGACTTTGTATTTACTGTACGAGACGCCAACTTGAACCCATTCCTCACCAAACAGTACTTTTGTACACACAAAAAAATTAATTAAAAAATATATCCCCCCCGGGGATAAATAGAGTAATATTACGAGAATAAAGACGAAATTTAATGAGAGAAAAAATGAGATTTAAACAAAAAAGATGTAATGAAAAACATAAAAAAATTAAAAAATCTTAAATAATAAAAGATTTTCCTTTGTTAATTCAGTAATATTATGACTTTTTTCTACTAAACTTACAACTTCAATCTTGCAATTGCTTTTTTCCCCCTCCTAAAATGTTAACTTTATTCTCGAAATCTCAAATGTTTCCCCTTGAAGTGAACCCTCATGACTTAATATGAAAGTATTGTGGGTGAGTGTTAGAGCCAGCTGACCTCTGAGTGACAGGACAAGATGTCGTGGTTGTTTTTCGTGCCACTAGAGTTTTGTACAACAACAACAACAACAACAATGTTTTGAACAACAACAACAACAAACACTTACGATCGCCCGCACGTCGTCCGCCCGCAGCTCGCCCTTCCTTCCCTCCACATTCGCGATGACTTTGTCGGTCTCCTCGCACACCGCCCTCATGTCCAGCTCGGGCTTGTCGCTGTAGCCTTCGCGGACGTGCTCGTACAAACTGCTCCGGGCGCCGTGAGAGGAGGAGGAGGAGCGCAGCGGGAGGAGGACGCCTGTCCTCGGCCATGGGCAGCGTCTGCGGACCGGCGGCTTCAGCACAGTGAGAGCGGCGGCGGCTCTCGCGACCATCCCCATGCGAGTCGCCATATTGGTCTTGTGGTCGATGATGCATTTAGGGAGTGTGGGAATAATATGCGTTGTACTTTTGTGTAGGGCTCCTCGTCAACGCTACACCATTTGCCCTCCTAAAGTTACGTGTTTGGATTAAATGAAATATTCATATATGAATATTTCATTGTCATGTTTTTTAACCTTTACTCTTTCATATTATTTTTTTTTAGCTTCTAATAAAAGAGTGCTCTGCGTATGACATTACAACGGTCAGATTGTCCTTGAATGCAATATGAATGCGGAAATTATTATTTTTTTTAGAATAGGAATTTAAAACAAAACATTACTAAAAACGCCCTTTGAAAATACTACTATAACATTTAAAACATGTTTTTACGCAAAAGTTGCGGTAGTTTAAAAAAAAAAAATATTGTCGTTTGTACAAATAACAGAAACAAACGTCACGAGCCGAAGGTCAGCCAATCAGATGGGCGGAAGTTTAACGTTGCGGTAATCCGGTTCAGACATGACAAGTGCGGCCGACGGAACCTGAACTCAGGACCGGATCTCTTCGCTGTCGGCTCCTCAAGAAAAATAAATAAAAATACAACCGCTCCCTGCACCGTGTCACCGCCGCCGAGCCGGACCCCGTGCGCTCCCTGCCATGGTGGACTGAGGCGTTGTCCGACCGGAATCCGCCTGCGCCGCGGGGAGATTTGAGTTCCTTTGTGAGCGAGTTTTGCTCCGTTCAGTTGGCGGTGATGTTGTGCACGGGGCCGCCGGAGGAGCAGCAGCGAGGAGCCTGACGCGTCTCCTCACTCCACCGTAGGCCGGGGGACCATAGAGGCCGAGGGAGGCCGGGGGACCATAGAGGCCGAGGGAGGCCGGGGGACCATAGAGGCCGGGGGACCGGGGGACCATAGAGACCGGGGGACCATAGAGGCCGGGGGACCGGGGGAAGGGGGACCATAGAGACCGGGGGACCACAGAGGCCGGGGGACCACAGAGGCCGTTTCTACCCCGGAGGGTTAAAGGCGAACAAATGAGAAAAGTCCCCAGAAACTTCTGGTAAAATAACCGGCCCCCTGGACACAGCTGGCCTGCTCCAGAACGGCCTCACCGATTTCCTGCTGGGACTGAGACCCACACAGCTTTCACGGTGGAAACGAGAAGAAGAGCGAAGGTAATGGAGGCGAAAAGAGAGAAAAAAAAATCATCATCATCATCATCATCATCATCATCATCTTCTTACCCGGTAAACTGATGCAGCAACACCGGTCTGCTGTGTCTTTGTGTGGGGCTGCAATCTGTCCTATGTCCATGTGGTCCAATAAAAAAAATGGAAACACATTGAGAAAAATTGGGGTGTGGTAAATGTTACTCATCTCAATGAATATGCTGCACAGGATTCTAGAATACAAACTAAAGCAACATTTGTAACATTATCTGGGTCATGACTGACACAGGCCTCCATCTATAATACATGGGCGTGTGTGCCAGTGCAAAAGCACTGTGTGTGTGTGTGTGTGTGTGTGTGTGTGTGTGTGTGTGTGTGTGTGTGTGTGTGTGTGTGTGTGTGTGTGTGTGTGTGTGTGTGTGTGTGTGTGTGTGTGTGTGTGTGTGTGTGTGTGTGTGTGTGTGTGTGAGTGTGAGAGAGAGACACACGCATCCACGTCTTTATCTCTCTTTTACGCATCTCCTCAGATGAATGCTGTGCGGGGGGGCACCGTCACCTGGCGGCCCCAGCCGTGGCAGGACGGTGACGGGGGAGGAGGGGAGCCTCTGTCGGACAGCGACTCCGAGGAGGAGGACTTCCCAGATGACAGCACCACCCCGCTGGGCGACTACATCACTCATGGTGAGACAGACAGTGAGGAGGGGGGAGAGATGGAGGAAAATATGGATGAGACTTGGCGGTAACGGTTGAATTGTAAAATTTGCTTGGGAAGTTTCCTAAATGTTTCCATCGGCAGCCATGATGAGAGCTGTTCGGATTCTCTAAATGCATACGAGAGGTGCTTCAATGCTTCCTTTTCTTATGTCCTTTAGCATAGTGTTTACTGGACTTTCCTATGCAATAGGAAAGGAGAAATACACGCCCGGACAATTCATTGCGGCAACGATATATTTATGCCCGCACGTAAACGATTAAATCTGAAGTAGAAGAAGAAGGAGAGGATGAATATGACCCAGAAGAGATGCACATCATCTTGAAAGGTACCGTTGTGAAGCATTTCCATCTGATGTCACGCGGTGGTAAAACAAACATGACGGATGGAGCCGCTGCGTTTTTTTCATAGTCCATCTTCGGAAATTTGTAGTTTCGCCACGACAGAAGCACGTCAATAACATCCGCCGTCACATAATGACCTAGTTTAGTGTAAGTGGAGTCGGATTCTCTTAGCAGTCGGCCGAGGTCCTACGAATCCTCCTTTACACCTTTCCTTGACCTTGTGACGTTTTCCACTGAGGTCAAGGAATAGTAGAGGAAAAGATGATAGGAAGGACAATCCCAATCCACCCTTGTATTGTGACTTCTTTCCTTTCACCTGTCCTCACCATAGTGTCTCGTTTTTTTTTCGTTTCCCCCTCTCCGCTGTGTTGTAGGACTGAAGCAGCTCCTGGACGCTCAGCAGCTGTGTGACGTCACTCTGCTTGTTGAGGGGAAGAAGTTCATGTGTCACAGGTATCGTAAACCTGCCTTATACTTATACTTATACTTTTTAAAGAAATTTTTCAGAGGGGTTGAATGTGAGAACGCATATATGACTGTGTGCAATCTGGTGCAGCTTGTTGACTGTTGTGCCCTGGTGGAGGTTTGAGCTCTACAGTGTCATTTGAGTTCTAACTGATTTACTGATTCATCCATTAATGTATTATAATGCCACCAATTACAACATAGAAGTAACAGACTTTTGAAGAGAAGAAGGGGAGAAGAAGAGAGGAAAACTCCTGATAAAACTGTTTGATATCAAAGAGGGAAAATGACAGACACCCTGCTGGTTTTGCAGTAAACTGCCACTTGTCTTCTCAGTATTCTAAGAATTCCTTCCTCTTTTTTCTTTTTTTTCTTACAAACTCTCCCCTCAGAGTCCTGCTCGCAGCCGTGAGCCCCTACTTCCGGGCGATGTTCACCAGCCCTCTGGTGGAGTCCCGCCTCACCGAGATCCGTCTGGAGGAGGTGACGCCGTCCGTCATGGAGACTGTCATCCAGTTCGTGTACACCGGTGAGGCGGGACTCTCGCTGGACACGGCCGAGGATCTGTTCGTGGCGGCCAACCGGCTTCAGGTCATGCCGCTCCAGGACCTGTGCTCCAGGTGAAAGTGATCGATGACCCAAGTTTGCAAGCCTCATTTACAGCTTTATATTTACTTTAACATCCCTTTGTTCATCTCTATCCAGGTTTCTGTTTGAGCACCTCTCAGTCGACAACTGCCTGGGGATGTACTCTCTGGCTCGCTCTCACCACGACCAGCTCCTGCTGCGTGCCTCCTTGCGGCTTGTAGCCCAGCACTTCCCCCGGGTGGCCCGGCAGAAAGACTTCCTCCTCCTTGACCACGGCACCTTGGGCAGCCTGCTCAGCTCAGACCGCCTGGGGGTGGAGTCAGAGGCCGAGGTCTATGACGCTGCACGGCGCTGGGCGGAGCACCAGCCCTTGGACCGCTACCCCCACATGCCCGCGCTGCTTCACCACCTGCGGCCGGGGCTCCTGTCCCAGGAGGAGAGCCGCAGACTATGCCAGGAGCTGGGGCCTGCCGCAGCCGGCGAGGGCCTCGGGGGGCCCCTGAGACCACGAGAGGGAATGTTTGAGAAGAAGATCGTCTGTGTGGATCTGACGCCTCGGGAAGACGAGAACTTAGCCACACGAGACTACACTGTGGACTGCTTCGATCCTCGGACAGGGAAGTGGGAGAAGTTGGCGGCGCTGGGATCTCTGGTCAGTCCCGGCTGTACGGCAGTTGGTGACCGGTTGTTCGTAGCCGGCGGTATCCTGCGGACGGGCTCGGTGTCTGCAGCCGTGCATGAATACGATGCGGTGTTGGACCACTGGATAGAGCGGCCTTCGATGGTCCAGCCTAGGGCGATGCTCGGCCTGCTGGGCTGCGGAGAGTCACTCTACGCCTTAGGCGGAAGTAACCGCTCGGCCCTGCTGGACTCTAGTGAGACCCTGGAGCTGTCGACACTACAGTGGGCCCCGGGGCCTCGGCTGCCGCTCCCCCTGCGTGCCTTTGCATGCGCAGCTTTACGCGGACGACTGTACCTTCTGGGTGGAACCACGCTAGAACAGAACCGGGCCGTGGTCCACTCGGGCGTGCTCATTTATCACACCCTCACCGACTGCTGGACACGTGTGGCACTGGACTCCGGCGCCACCTGCCTCGCCGGAGGCGTGGCGGTGCGAGGAGGTGTCTGCGCGATCGGGGGATACATGAGGGACACCACCAAGTTCCTGGACGGAAACTACACCAACCTGGAGACATTAGACGCCACCGGGCGCGTTCTGTTTTTCAGAGAGGGTAGGGGCTCCGGGGTAGAGAGGGAGGTGACGGGGGGAGGGGTGATGGTGACCGCCGAGCAGCGCGGGGCTGCGGGTGGCGGCAGCGACCGAGCCCCGAGCCCCGTGGTGTTTCCCGGGCTGCCGCGGCGGATCGCGGCCGGCGGCGTGGCCAGGTGGAAGAGGAGGATTTACGTGCTGGGCGGGGAAAACGGTTCACGGTTCTACGACAGTGTGTATTGTTGGAAGCCCGGCTGGCGCAGCTGGGTCCAGAGACGCGAAAAGCTCCCCGGGGACACCGGGGGAGTGAGCCAGTTTGGGTGCACCACTCTCAAATTCCCCAAGAAACACATCCTGTCCAGACTGAGACTAGCCAAAGAAAACTGCAAGAAGCCCACGGACTAGCCCTGACCAGTATGACTGAAGTCCAGGCGGCCGTTCGTTCACGTGACACAGAGAAGAGTTTTCAGTTAGCTCCTCCTCGACCCTGATGAAAAGTTTGCGTCGAGAGGAAGTCACAAGAAAGAGTCCGTTTTATACAATAAGAGCGCAGCCACAGCTGCAGGATGTTAATGGACTGTAATATTAATTATGGTTAGTCAGATGTACAGGCAGAGAGCAAATGGAGCCAGGAACTGGTTTAAATAGAAGAAAAAAAGTAAAAACAGGCAACAAGCACCTGAATGTAACCGAATCCACTCACTGTCCAAACAGTAAAGTCCCACGAGAGTGAGAGAGAGAAAGGAGCCGGAGTGATAATCTTTTTAATTTTCAGGCTGTTTGAGAATCATTTCAATGCTGTGAATATTTTTCAGCAGTTCAGACACAATGTTACCTGCACATTTCTGACAAGGCTACGTTTCACTGATTCGCTGGAAGTTTAAGTTTAAAAAAAACAACAACAAAACGTTTTATTAAAAGCCCTGAAACAAAAACACGTGCACTACTGGATGAAACGCAGCGCTGCACCGACCGAACAACCCGTTGTTCGTAGTAGTTTCTGCGAATGTATTAAAAGGCGTCTTGAAATTTTACTTTAGCTCGCTTGAATATTGTCAGAGCGTCTCGTCCTCTGAACCGTCTTCATACTCCTTTGTAATCCTTCGGAAACTTTCATCTATTTATTTCCCTTTACCACTAATATCAGCTTTTAAAGCCTCCTGATTATTTTTCTTTTACTGCGATTAAGGGCTATAAAAATAAATTTGACTTTGAGAGGAAACGCATCTCTTAAAAGATGTCACATTGAGACTTTCTTAACTGCTGCTAACTACGAATGAAGATCTTGCGCCCATTTTATGACTTAATCGATAAACCAGTGAATATGTGGACTTCCTACGCCTTTTCTGTCTTTGGCTCACATTTCGAAGTCCATTCCCAGACGACTCAGAGCTGCTACTCGTGTCAGGAAAAAGTCTCATCTTTCCACATCTTAATCCTGTACCAACAGCAGAAAACCTCCATGTTTGGTACAAGTTGCAGTGGTTCTCGTTGGCTCAGTCGAACCCTAAAGGCTCAAGCGTGTTTTTTAATTTGACTGTTACCGTTATTTATGTTTTCAAAGTCAAAGAGGGTGGGACGTAGCATTGGAAGAAATGTGCTGGATGACGGCTGGATGATATGGAAAACAGATTTCACACAGGAAAGTCAGAGCATCTTCCACCGTCCGTTTATAACATGCCCCCTAGGGATGAAAAATCATGTGTTAACGGTGATTTATAAAGTTTAATGATGGAAAAACAAAGAATCGCTCTGGGCAACATTTTAATCTTTTGTATTTTTTCAGTTTCGTATCTTGATTCCCACAGTACGATCCCACTGGTTCAGTTCCAGTGGCAGTTGGTCAAATGTTTGTGTCTGAACTGTCTGGAACATGAAGTCGTCAGGTGACGCTTTTACTTGATTCGGCAGCTGGGTCAAAATGACGCACTTCTTCTCCGTCGCTCCGCGGGACTTGTGTGAATGTGTTTGGCACCGAGGTCGAGAGTCATCCGAACAACAGTCGCGTTGCACATTATTTATTAAAAATGTATCTTTGAAGTTCTGTTGTTGTTGCTCTGAAATGGCGACTTCCGCGTTCGACCGCACGGCGATGACTGCTCGTTGTGGAGCATATTTTATTTAGATCTCAAAATGTCCGAGGGGCTTTTAAAGTAACTGAATTCTGAAAATAATGATTGAACGAAAAAGCCAGAAATGTAAGCACATTGTTTTGATGTAAGCCCGCTTTGTGTTTTCTTTAATCTTCTCTCTCTTTTTTTTTTTATTTATTGAAACTGATCACAGCCAGACTCTGCTGTGGGGAGATGTGTGTGTGCCTGTGAGGAAACACTGCCAGCTGTGTCGGAAATCTGAAAATCACTGACAAATGTCGATGACATTAAAATGAATGGGTTTCAAAATATTAACGCGCCACGGGGAGTTTTTTTGTTTTGTTTTTTTTGTGACGTTAATTCACTCATTGGTTCAACAATCTGAAGTTTTTAATGACTGCAGGCCAGATATTAGTCTTTGAGAGCTAACTTTAGTTTAGTGAACGTTGGCGCAGTTTAGATACTTGAGTATATATTTAAGCCTAAAACAGGAAGTGAGGAAGGATACAGGATGTGCCTCTAGTTTCAGAATTAGATTTTTTTATTAAGTATGACTGTGCAGGATCCTAGAACTGAAGAGTGGATTTATTCAAGTTTACTGAAGCAGTAAATCATTGGTAGTCAGAAACCTAAGAAGTTTAAAGAAATGGAAATAGGGGGATAGAGGATTTTTTTTTTTACCTCACACGACATACGAAGGAAAATATTCATGTATCTTACCAAAATAGATTAAAATTAAGATCGTGGTCATGCTTGTCTCATAACTCAGCTTATTCTTCTGTAGACTGCCTGAATCAATAAACCAACCAAAAACTACATTTCACAATTTTCAGTAAAACAACTTAAATCTGTTTCCCTTGAAAACTCAACAGTGGAACTTCTCCGGCCACAGACAACAAAGATTTCTAGTGATCATTGTCAATCTCTTAACATCTTAACTATAACACCGTGATCAGTGATGGATCTCATACGCTTTCATAAACACAATACGATGCATAATATACTTAAGTAATTTGTAACTAATACATCAAACAGTATTCCAGGATTTTTTTCCAGGGGAATTTCCTATATTATCTGTGACATGATTCATCTGTCTTGACACAGGAAGCGGCAAAGATGAGTTTTTTGATGTGGATTTTTCTCCCTTTCTTTTTTTTTTTATTAAAAAAACCCCACTTTAGATAATAATAATAATAAAAATAATAATAATAAATTTTGTTTATAGAGCACTTTTCATTGCTTAAAGCAATCTCAAAGTGCTAAAATATCAGATCATAAACAGCTCAGCCACTTGTACAACAAGATGTTCTGTGAGCAAAGAGATGTTGCTGTCTCCGTGTCGCAGACCCTTTAAAGGAGACATGTTATGCTTTTTCAGTTTTTCCCCCTTTCCTCCAGTATGTTATAAGTTTGGTGTATGCAATAGGTCTGCAAATCAAGGGAGCCCCGAAGTTCCTTGAATCGCCTCGTCAGTGGTTCCGGCCGACACTTCCGTACGATGGTGACATCACCGCGTCGCGGAGAAGCATTAGGCGACCTCTAGCGGCGAGGTAGAGCGAGAGCGGAGCATTCATACGTCTCCATTAACACCGGACCAGTGATCCACAACCCGATGATTTGGGCTCAAGACATTTCATATTGTTGGAGTTCACACCTGGCTGACCACAACGCATTGAGAGGATGAGCGGCGACTTTTTTTTCTTTTTTTTTCCAGCCGTGTCCACAAGTCAAACACAACATGAAGAGTTTGAGCATTGTCTCTCTAGAAACATCTACGACACTCTCGCCGCTTTGATTTCCCCCTAACAGCGATGCTGTGAATTCCCGCCCATAGATGTTAACATGTCTTTTCCTGCTTAAAGCTTGTATGACATGTGAAAAGGGACTCCACTCAAACTCATTGCGCCGACACACACACACACACACACACACACACAAACACGTACCGCGTGTCCATTCAGCGACGTACAGCTTCCCCCTCAATTGTACTATCGAATGAAGTTTGTGACCTGAAAGGCAAAGTGGATGTTTTGATGAAAGCAGTGCTATGAAACGATTAAAGGACTGTTTGCCTGCATGTTGTTGTTTTTTTGTTTTTTTACTGATGACTGACCTTGGTTTGTCCTTCCTCTCTTTCTTTTCTCTTCTGGGACCCAGACTTTACTTTCACGAGGGAAGACATCACAAAGTCACTGGTCTGTAGATCAGCGGACAGATTCTCATGCTGAGTCGTGATGGGCGGACTAAACCAAATTGTGTGCCTTGTTGTAAGGAGTGAGAGGGCCCTCAGAGAACCTTGACTATTTTTTGAAATAACCAATACAACCAATGTATTACTCCAGTTTTTAATTTAAGTTATGACACTAATTACTTAGAAAACATTAATTGCAAACAAAAAACGTTTAATTCCAGGCTTTCCAGGTTCCTCTGCTGGTTGGTTGATTAATAAAGCAACTACTAGTCTCAGCAGACAGCAGCTGTTTGTTGCACAAAAGAGGCTGAAAGTGGACACGAGCACATTTAATGCTGAAAAGTCACCATGTGACTGAAATCCCTGTTTTTCATGGTGCGGCGTTAATAATTACAGCGATTAATAAACTGCTGAATCTGCCCCTTTCCACTGCTGGCCAAAGTTCTCCCTTGGACAGACCAGCCCCGGCTCTCCTGCCCGTTCATCAGTCGGAGTTTACAGTGCATGTGATTTAATTTCTGGTAGATGTTTGGTCACTTGCCTGCGTTTAGGTGCTTCTGCTGGTTAGGGAGAGATTTGAGGCTTTGGGCTGCAGACGAATCAAAGTGTTTACAGGTTCAAGTGGATCGATGGAGGACCCCCCTTCAGACAAGGTGACCGTCAACAACCCGGCAGACATCACCGTCATCATTGGATATTTCATCATGGTCATTGGTGTTGGCATTTGGGTGAGTGCTGTGATGACTTAATAAGATTTGCCCTTAAATATGTATGTGACCTGCTTGTAGACGAAATGGTTAACACTGGCATGTCTGCGCTCTATAGTCCATGTTCCGGACCAATCGTGGGACAGTTGGGGGATATTTCCTGGCAGGTCGCACGATGACCTGGTGGCCGGTGAGTGTGTTATTATCAGCCAATGACAACAAAAATGAAAGATGTATATTTCAGGTGATTTGTAAAACGTTGCCATTTCACACTTTTGTCCACCAGAGGGCAGTGACGGGTTCACTTGTCAACTGTAAAACGTCCCACTGAGAAAAAACATAAATAAATCAAGGAATCATTATCAAAGCAATGTAACTTTAAACTTTCAGATGACAGGGGGATTTTAAAAGATATGTCCACGATCAAATGGTCAATTGGCCATATTAACACTGAAACAAATACGTTTGATGCAATATTCTTCCTGTTATCAAAGGATCACTTCCAGGGCATTTTCAATGGAAGTGATGGGGGCAGAATCCACAGCAAACATGTATTTAAAAAATGAGTGGCGCTAACATGAAGCTTCAGCAATTCAAATTTGTTAAATTAAAAAATATCTTCCAAAACTAGTCTTTTTTTAATAAAATTCCCTCTTTTTGTTGTTATCCCTTGGCCGCTCAGTAAGTCCAGTGACCATTGGAAAATACCTCAGACTGCGGAAGCTTCATATTATCTTCAGGTGGATTTTACAATGTATTTTTTAGTCCAAAACAAGTCGTAAACCGACTTTAATGGTTGATTTTCTTGCCCCCATCACTCCCTGCCACTGGCGGCACATTAGTAAGAGATCTTTCCATGATCCGGACGATCAGCAGAAACGATTACAGCAGCCTCTATTAAAACGTACAGTCTTTTAAGGTGAAATCCCTTTTCGGGATTGAAGGAAGGATGTGGCGTGCAAAGATATTTGTCAACACACTGTTATAGGATCTTAAGAAGCAACATCCATGATGTGACTGCCCTTCTGCACAGGCCTTGACGTTTCTCCACTCTTTTTTTTTAATTCAGGTCGGTGCGTCTCTGTTCGCCAGCAACATCGGCAGCGGTCACTTTGTGGGCCTGGCAGGCACCGGGGCGGCGAGTGGCATCGCAGTGGGAGGGTTCGAGTGGAACGTAAGTCACAATACATCCACATATCGGACTGGGTGAAGGCGACAAGGTGTCGCATGTCACGTGTTGTTGTCGTTGTCGTTGTGTGTGTTGTTTCACTCGTGTGCCAGGCTCTCTTCATTGTGCTGCTGCTGGGCTGGCTGTTTGTACCCGTCTACCTCACGGCTGGGGTGAGTAGCCCGGGCCGCGTGATGATGATGACTTCAGTCCTCTGTGTAGGATCATTCACTAATGTCAGGGACTTCTGTATGGAATGCGCCGTGGCAGGTGATCACGATGCCCCAGTACCTGAAGAAGAGGTTCGGCGGGACCAGGATAAGCCTCTACCTCTCGGTCATCTCGCTGTTCCTCTACATTTTCACCAAGATCTCCGTGAGTCGTCTGGTCGGAGACGACGCGAACCGCAGCGGTCAGACAGAATGCATTTCATTTCATCCCTCCCTCCCTCCCTCCGTCTCCAGGTGGATATGTTTTCAGGAGCCGTGTTCATCCAGCAGGCTTTAGGGTGGAACATCTACGTGGCTGTCATCGGCCTTTTGTTAATAACAGCCTTGTACACTGTTACAGGTATGTGTGGAAATGTTTGTCTCATCAGGACGTCCCAGCCTCTGCTGCTCAAGTTTTGCCCACACTTCTTTTTTCTTTTTGAACTTTTCCTAGTTTTTTTATGTGTATGTATTTGAAGATGTGTGTGTGTGTGTGTGTGTGTGTGTGTGTGTGTGTGTGTGTGTGTGTGTGTGTGTGTGTGTGTGTGTCACCAGGCGGCCTGGCTGCTCTAATGTACACTGACACCGTTCAGACCTTAGTCATCATCACTGGGGCCTTCGTGCTCACTGGCTTCTGTAAGTACAAGTTCTAAAGCATCACCTTTGATCGTTAGTATCTTTTTGCACAGCACTTCACACATGGAGGACAACAGGAAAAGACCTTAACTAGTTTCACGAATCATTCGTTTAACTTACGGGGCCACAAAGCTCTCCAGCTCCATCCGACGCGACAAGAACCTTAATCAACATGATCGGAACAATCAGAGAAGGGAGCAGACGTGATAAGAGTGGGGAAGAGGCCAGCGGAGGAGGAGAAAGCGCAGCCACCTCCTCTTGTGAATCAGTGATCTTGTTGAGCAGAAAAGCGACTGACTCAGCAGCTGACTCTGGTCTTTAGTTAGGACGGTGTCAGACAACGAGAGAGCCCCGCGCTCTTGAGCACAATTAGATGTCTTATTCCACCTGTTAATACAGTAAGAAAAATGGGACTTCCACACCATGTCACGCCACCCTTTCTCATCCTGACCTCTAGCCTTTGCTAAAGTGGGAGGCTACAGCTCTCTGGTGGCCCGATACAGCTCTGCCATGCCGAGGAACTTCACCTCCATGGACCCGCAGCGCTACAACATCTCCTCCCACTGCTACACCCCCAGACCGGACGCCTTCAGCCTGCTGAGGGACGCCACCACGGGCGACCTGCCCTGGCCCGGGGTGTTATTTGGCATCGCCATCGTGGGAGGCTGGTACTGGTGCACGGACCAGGTGAACATCCCGGGTCCTATCAATTTATTATTATTATTATTATTATTATTATTATTATTATTATTATTATTATTATTATTATTATTATTATTATTATTATTATTATTATTATTATTATTATCTTGTCAGCTTCCATCAGGCTGCCTTGCCCCTGAAGAGCCACGGGCCGAAACTACACATACACACTTCAACTCTCAAACCTGAGTCCAGACCAGAATCTAACTTTTTTAAATTTATTTTCTTCTGATACAAAACTATTATGCCACAGAAATGTGGAATTTTTGTCAACATAACAGCAAAATTGCAGTGACTACACTGCGGCTAGTTACAGTGCGCTTGTGAAATAGCCTTAGCTACAGATAGTTTACCCCTTTCCCCCTTTTTTCTTGTATTTGAAAAAAAAAATTTGATGCCCCAACATCATTTATTGTATTTGTTACACCACTTATATGAGGCGACTTCATGCTAAATGAAGTCATAATGGAGAAAAAGGTAACAGATAATGCTAAACACCTAATGTTTTTTTGTGGTAAAGCTGCATTTGAATAAATACATTTATTTTAAGAATCATTTAAGATTTATTAAAACAAGCTCATTGGTTTAAATGGACAATAAAACTGAGAAACATTCACTTGCCACCACGTTTCGTATCAGCAAGGTGCAGGAATGGATTCTCTAAAACCAGATTCCCGTCCTGCTCTGTAGGACGTGCGTTTCTCGCAGCGCGCAATCGATTCCCGTCTTTTTCTTTTCTTTCTAGGTGATCGTGCAGCGGTGCCTCGCGGCTCGTAGCCTCACCCACGTGAAGGCCGGCTGCATCATGTGTGGCTACCTCAAACTGCTGCCCATGTTCCTCATGGTGTTCCCTGGCATGATCAGCAGGGTCCTCTTCCCAGGTCTGTGGCGTACACTTACCATTCCACGTCCCACCCAGAAAAATGTGTCTTTACAGTGTGTGTGTGTGCGTGTGTGTGTGTGTGTGTGTGTGTGTGTAGATGAGGTTGGCTGTGTCGTCCCTGAAGTGTGCAAGATGGTGTGTGGGACTGAGGTGGGCTGCTCCAACATCGCTTACCCCAAACTGGTGGTGTCAGTCATGCCCAATGGTACGGACACGTGTCGAAAGTCTTACTGTTACTTACATTTCTCATCACCTTCCGGCCTCTCCAGCCAACTTCCTCTGCGTCTCCCGTCCTGCTGTCGCTCTGTGTGTGTGCAGGTTTGCGAGGTCTGATGCTGGCTGTGATGTTGGCCGCCCTCATGTCGTCTTTGGCCTCCATCTTTAACAGCAGCAGCACCCTGTTCACCATGGACATCTGGACTCGCATCAGGCCTCAGGCCGCAGAGCGCGAGCTCATCATCGTGGGCAGGTCGGTGGGCGGCTGCTGTGGACAAATGCCACCTTGGCACTTTTTCCATTTCTCGAACTCCGTGCACATGTGACTGCATATTGTATCTATTAAAATTCCACGAAGCATCGTTGTGAAGTTTTTCACCTGAGAAACATACATGTGAACATCAGAAGAAAATTGGAAACACGTCCTAAGAAACAGCTGTTACATTTACAAGAAATATATTATATGTATTCAACATTTGCTTTAACCTTTTTACCCCCTATTTTTTTGCAATATAGATATTCTTCAAAATAAGACACGTTATGTACATTGTTGTGTTTCTACATGAGGGGAAACAAATCTGTGAGTAAGACTAATTTCTATCTTTACGCTGCTTGGGTTGGGGTTATGGCCTTTTGAGTGACCATTTATTGGATTTTGCACACAGGTTGCCAAAAGCTCATATTTTGTGCCTTGAAATATTCAGAATTTGGCCTATTTGTCGAGCAAAACATAATGTTCCCCATTTCCTCTTTTAATATAGATCAGGCCACATTGAGCGAACACATACAAAAGCGTTGTGGGTAAAGCGTGGCCAATTGAATGCTAATTTGTGTGATTCATGACAGGAGTCGTTATTAAACTATAGTGTATTATTTGTTGCTGTGGCTATAATGCATGATGCTGTGAATTGATGTGGAGGGCGTGGACTCGTCACCGACCTCCCCGTATCCGGGGTCTCACTCTGCCTCTCCCGTAGAGTCTGGGTGCTGTGCATCGTGGCAGTGAGTATCTGTTGGATCCCGGTTGTCCAGGCGGCTCAGAGCGGTCAGCTGTTTGACTACATCCAGTCGGTCTCCAGCTACCTGGCCCCCCCGATCGCCTCCGTCTTCCTCCTGGCCGTGTTTGTTAAGAGGGTCAATGAAACGGTGAGACGGTAGCTGCATACAAGTGGATCAAAATCAAGTGAAATCCCATCCGCATAACATTCTTTTCTTTGTGTGTGTGTCTGCCTGCACCTCCAGGGTGCTTTCTGGGGCCTGATCGGCGGCCTGGTGATGGGTCTGTGTCGGATGTTGCCCGAGTTCTGGTTCGGCACTGGCAGCTGTATCTTCCCCTCCGACTGCCCGTTCGTGGTGTGTGGGATCCATTACCTCCACTTTGCAATCATCCTCTTCTTCTGCACATCTGCGCTGGTGCTGCTGGTCAGCTACTGCACGGAGCCCATAGAGGACCAACATGTGAGTGATGGCCCCATGTGTCTAATGTGAGCTGTGATACGTATCACTGTTGAAGGCAGTGTGGCACGGTGGTTTTCAGAGGGTCTGAGGTCACGCTCTTTCCTCCCAGCTCCATCGCCTGGTGTTCAGTCTTCGCCACTCTAAAGAGGAGAGGAAAGATCTCGACTGGGAGCAAGAGGAGAAAGGGAGAAGAGCCCGGCAAGCGGCGAAGAATAACAATAGTGATGCTGCAGGTATAGATAGGAAAGAAAGAAAGAAAAGGTCAAATGGAACAAAACATCAAACGCACATTTAAAAGTACGAATTTTATTTCTTCCTTTCAGTGGCCGAGGCGAAAGAAGAATCAGGTATCTGTAGCCTGAGTGGTTGTTTCTGCGGAGGTCGCAGCGGCTCCCTGGAGCTGGAGCAAGAGGCCCCTGAGGAGACGGAGCAGATGCCCGACATCAGCGAGGCCCCGGTGTGGAAGTGCACCGTGGACGCTAATGCTCTCATCATGATGGTCGTAGCAGTTTTCATGTGGGGTTACTACGCTTAACAGACTCCAGAGGAGGTTACAAATGTGAGTTAGTTGCTTCATGTCGCTGTTGGGATGATGCACTCAAAAGACAAAACGAAGCAGCGCTGCCACCTGTTGGTGAGGGATTGTCTCTACACTGAAAAATAACACATTTTCCACTTTCAAAAGGTTCAAAACAAGGAGGTGGTCGAGCAGAAAACAGTCTCACTTCTCCCTGAGGCACATTAGAGGTTGTGGTCCTTCATTGCATTTCTCCACTTTTCAAAGGCATTGTCTAAAAATGTTTTATCAGGTTAGAATACCATTACTGTATCTACAGTTACACGCTGATTCAATCACAAGGCAGAGGCTTCACCTTCTTACCAGCACTGACGTATAAGGTGTGGGAGAAATGTTCCAGCTTGGAAGCAAACTCAATAAAGTTTCAAGTAGCTCTATGATTGGTTTCCAAAGTTTTTTGTTTTCTTTTAAAACTTTTGACTTAATAAATAACCGAGTGAGATATATGAGTGATTTTTACAATACTCAGCTTCAGCCTATAGAAGAGAACTTGGCCATTTAATAAGGAATTATACATAAAAGATTTTTAATAGTCAAGTAAAATAATTATGTGCTTACTCCTGGAAGCTGCTGGTCACACTAGAGCCGTTTTTTTAAGACACGAATTTCAGAAAATGTCTGAAAGCAAAACCCAGAAGAGACGCAAGTCATCATGCGTTATTGTTACATATGAATAATTAACATCTGATGTCACACGGTGGTAAAACACTGGAACATGCGGAAGGACAATTCGACCGCACGCCAATGTCTGAAAGCTGATAAGGTCACATTGTTCCTCTCATGGTAGAGGACCACTGATTTAATCAATCACTGTGGATGATCAGCTTTAAAGCCATCATCATTATCACACACCACACAACCAGGCATTGATTCAGATTTCCAGTTTTTTTAATCATCACTTCTGTTTTTTTTTTTATTTAAGCAGATATTTTTTACCATTAGCGTTGTACATGTCTGGAACCTACAGAGTTCTCCCATGACTACCCGACCGTCTTCCCGCCTCCGTGCAGAGTTTTCAGCATCATTCACCACATATAGTTCGTCAAAAGTCCGTTGGCTTGCAGGTGCAGGGAGAGTGTAAAAGCAAAAAGGGAGAGTCGTCCCACAATGAAGAGTCAGAGCCGTCGACCAGGCACTGTTCATCTTACACTCCCAAACACACACACACACACACACACACACACACACACACACACACACACACACACACACACACACACACACACACACACACACACACACACACACACACACACACACACACACACACACACACACACACACACACACACACACACACACACACACACACACACACACACACACACACACACACACACTACACACACACACACACTACACACTACACACTACACACTACACACACACACACACTACACACACTACACACTACACACAGAGTTATGGGTGGATCCAGTAGAGCTCGATCGAGTCCCGCCGAGCGTCTGAAATATCTCGCCACTTACAGGGTCCTGTGCAATTCCCAATACTCATCTGTGAGGTATCCGACGCCCTCGGTCTCCTGCAGGGTGGGTAAGAGGTAGGGGGGCTTTTAAGGCTGGAGGCTGGTGTAGAGAATTTTCTGCAAGTCTGTGGTTGTTGTTTTTTTCTCAAAAAAGCATGAATGACGGCTTTGGCAAACGCTGCCCTCTGCCGAGTCGGAGGAGGACGGAGGGGGAGGAGGAACGGAAGAGAGCTGGGGGGAGTTAAAACAAAGATGGGAGTATTTTAAAAAAACAACACATCTTTGCAGGATGAGTAGGCCCTCAGACTGATACAGAGAGAACACAGTCCTCAAGAATAAAAGCAAAGTACAACAGCAAACATTCTCCGACACACACACACACACACCAATAAAAACAGCCAACCAAAAAAAAAAAAAAAGGAGAAAAAAAAGGCAAACAAGCAAGTCAATCAAACCATACAAAGTGACATCAGGCCTTTCCAAAGTGACATCAAGTTTCTCTTTTTAAATCCCATTCAATCCCAATGGTCTTATTGATCAATAAAGTTCCATCTCCCACAATATTCTCTGTAAACCAGAAATCCATTGGTGGCTCCTCTTTATGGCTGGTCAGCAAGGTTAGGGTCCGCTCTGAAACCACGACGGGCTCGGGTCAGCGAGGCCGACTGATGTAGAGACCGTCGCCCGTCGTTGTACCAACGGTACGGCGGCTACTCCAGAATTAAATGTCAGTGACACAGGCAATGATTTCAGCAGCATAATCAGGGGTTTGATCAACGTAGTACGTCACAGCATATTCAAAAAAAAACAAAATGAGAAAGTCGTGGTGCAGGACAGGTATGAATGGTAAATTCTCGTACAACGGAAAAAACAAAAATCAAGTTTGCTTTATACAATCACATTTCTATAGAGACAGCCGGACATTCCACCACTGACGTTTTTTTTCTTTTTACATCTGTTGTACATATCTCATTCCTCGAAAGCACCATTGTACAGCTAAACATGGAAGTGTGTGACACGACACGAGTTACACAGAACACGTACTGGGAACGGTAAAGCAGGCTCCAGGGCGTTACATTACTATGCGTCACTTGTATGGATGCTAATCTCAGTCAAAAATACACTGAACAGAGTTCTCACGTGAAGGAACCTAAGAACCATGTACGGAGTTCGAAACCCAACTGATTAAGAGGCAGAAGGAGGGGACCCTAACCCTGGTATGCGATCTTTTTTCTTATTTGAAGGGTGCCGCTCTGGACACAGTGAGGGTAGAGAGGGATTATGGAGGGCTTGGGAAAAAAGGAAAACCAAGGCAAGGAGAGTGACACACCTGCTCTTCCTTCTTTACCTCTCAACCTCCCTCCACCGAGGGCGAGTGTGAGAACGGACTGCTGGAGCAAAGTAAAACACATACAGTCCTGGAGTGCTCATTTCTCCACGAATTCCTCTCTTGTCCCTCCCTGTACGTGTCCTCTGGACAGAGACGAGAGGGAGAGAGGAGGCGGTTCACCGGAAGAGACGAGAGTTGGTAACGTGTGAGGAGGTGTTTCTCTTTTCCTCTCTACCTGGCCTCCTCCCTCCTTTCCTCTCTCTTGGTGCGGACGGGCTGCGAGCCGTCGGCGGGCTGCTGCACCCAGTTGTTGTCGTGGAGGCCGACGCGGCAGCCCGGCGTGTCCTTGTCCGTACGCCGGCAGCACATCCAGTACGAGCGTCCATAAGGCAGGTCGTGGTGGTAAGGTTTGGGGTGCCAGCGGCACAGGGAGACGTCGCCGCGCTCATACTGCCTCTTGCACTGCTTGCAGGGGTCTTCCCTGTAGAGGGGATCCTGGTTCCAGCGTGAGTCCACCGCCCGCACGCTGTACGTTTCGATCAGCATCTTGAAGTAGTGGCATGTGCACTTGAGGGCGGCCAGGGAGCGCGTGGGCAAGTAGCTGAAGATGTTGACCATGATGTGATCGGGCAGCAGGAGCATGTACTGACGCGGCTCCAGGAGCCGCTGGATCTGGAAGCGGATCTCCAGGAAGTCGTGGGACACGTGGCGGTAGAGGCGACACAGCGAGGGGTCCGAACAGTCGTCCGCGGCGCCAGGAGAGTCCGGTCGAGAAGCCCTCTCCCCGGAGCTCACCGAGACCCCCGCCCCGGGGCCGTTGTTGTTGGCACAGTCCAAAGAGCACATTCCTGACCCACTGCCGGGTGCCATTCCTTTTGTGTCTTCCTCTGGACCCCGTGGGGGCTGAAGGAAGAAGAGCTGTCCAGGTGGGGGATCGTCTGATGAGGGGTCCGAGGAGCTGCCTACACCCCCACTCCCTCCCCCGCCGGGAATAGCGAAACACACGGTCTCCTCCTGCACATTCTCTGTACTGTCCTTGCCATAAAACACACATTGGTCCACCGCCCCCGTCACCACGACCTCCACGTGGAAGCCGGTCACTCGCTCCCGCCCCACAGCTTTCTTCTCGCCAGAGGAAAGCTCCTGGGTCGGGTCAGGGCTGCCACACGCCGGCCTGTCCGAGTGATGGTGGTCTCCATCTGGTTTAGGGGCAGCAGCTGTGGCGGCAAGCAGGAGACTCCCGGGGTCTCTCGACGAAGGGCTTACGAGTTGGTAGAGGTCACAGGTGATTTTCTCTTTGGCCCTGGCTGCCGATTGGTTGCTTCCACCACCACAGCTCATGAACATACAACGGGACCGGCCTACTGTCTCAAACTGAGACCGCTGGTCCAGATTCGACACTCGGAAAGCTATCCTGACCTCACCGTGACCATGACTGTGGTTGGGGGGCGGAGGAGGGGTCACAATGCCAGACTCTCCCCCTATCCTACGCTCCCCGTCTCCGTCTCGATTGGCAGAGTCTATACCAGAACCAGCACCCAAGTGGAGCTGATTCTCCAGGTTCTGGGACTCAAAGTGCGCGATGGCCTGGGCGACCCTGCAGGACTCCTGCTGCTCCTCCAGCTCCTGGTCCGTCTGGATGAGAGATGACGACTCGTGGGCCTCTTTGGAGGGCTGCGTTTTGCTGGAGCCATCTGACACAAACACCATAGGTGTGGGGTCCGACAGTGTGCCCCGCAGCAGAGTGTGTTGGTGGGGGGCGAGGTCCTGATTGTGAGTGGTGGTAGGGGAGTGCTGCTGTTGGTTCCCATGCACAGCAACAATCCCCTGGAGGGCCATCGCGGTCCTCTGCTCGACCAAGGCAACCATCTCCGCCACTGACAGGAGGTCTGTTTCATTCACCCCCCCCAGTGGTGGCTCATCGGGGCTGGAAGGTGCAAGAGGGGAGTCGTGGCTGAGGTGCGGCTCTGGGGCTTGGGACCGCGTTGGAGGGTCATAGGAGGAGCATCGTCTTCTTCTTTTGGCTTTACTGCAGTCGGTTGCCCAGTTACCTTTAACCTGCAGAGAAGGAATATAATTCAAATTCAATAAAAACAAACAAATGGAACAATGAAAACACACCACTGCTGTGCTTTTTGTTACGGCCACTCACCTTCATGGCACTGGGTCTGGGCTGACCTGCTCCACTGAACTGGTGTGCAACAAAGAAGGCAATCTTCTCCTTGGTGTTGCCTGGCTTAATGACATACCAGGTGTCCAACAGCACGCGGCCATCTTCCATCTGGGACCCGGGAGAGGGTGGTGAGGCTGGGGCCGAAGAGGGCAGAGGGGCCTGGCTCTGTGTGAGGGAGCCGGAGTCAAGCTCAGGTTCCGGTGGAGTGTTCTCCGAACCCACGTCCTCTTCTTCGCCGTTCTCCTCCTGCGCCCCCACAACCATCCCTCCATCTTCACTTCCATCCACCGTCCTTCTGGCACCCGGAGAGGGCTCAGCCTTGCAAAGGGAGGGGGACCCCGTCCCGCCGCCGCCCCCACCACTGCCACCCGAGCCGGGGCTCCTGGCTTTGTTCTGGGAGTAGGTGCCAAAGGGGCGTGGACACCACAGGCGGATGTGGGAGAAGGTGTCTCGGTCCATCAGGAAGCCGACCACCGGGGCATATCTGCATCTACGCTGGCCAGCAAACACCCGGAGCCAGAGCTCTCATTGTCGGCTCCCCGTCGCAGTGCCGACCTGTTGGGCACCGTCGGCCACCAAGCTGACTGGCAACACTGGGCATACAACCTGCATCGACGGGAGAGAGGAAAGGAAAATATAATATCTCAGTCAGTTCATCATCACTATAACAAAAATGCTCGTCGGTGTTTGGATCAATTCAGATAATCATCGACTAGTCATGGCCGTGTTGAACAGTCGCCTTGAGGTACAGTTCAGGCAGAGTGATAGCCCTGTAGCTTGACTGGAGGGAAACAAAACCACCATCATACATCTCTCTGAACTCATCACAACGGGCCCTGCCTCCTACTTTGACCAAACTCAATTAGCAATTACATTTTCGCCTCCCTGTACTATGATAATCTCCACTGCTTTGGAGCCTCCAAATCAAATTAAAGGGATTCCATTTCAGGTTCGGTGTCTGAGGCCGGGGGATGAAAAGCAAAAAGAAACGATGGAGCACAAAAGCTCCAAACGGACGACCCCCCCCCCCCCTCTCTCTCTCTGCCTCTGCTCCTCAGTTCTTCAAAGAAGAGTTTGCTTAATAAGAGGCAACACAGGGAGGAGGCTATTTTTAGCAGGCTGCAGGAGGGGGGGTGGGGTGGTGGTAGTAAAACTGCTGTAGCGGTCTCTCCCTGTCCTCACCCCTTACGCCCGTCCAAAGAGCCTATGCTACAAGGTAAAGGAGGGGGGAGCATTTAGAGCACCCAGCATGCTTTGCTTGTGCAGCTATGCCAGCTGTAGGGGCTTGACAGGAACGTGCCTGTGTGCTTAAGGAGACAAATAAATGGCAATGCTGGAACAACACGTTTGGCCTCGCTGCTGATCTGAGAACATGCTTGAACCGGTAGTTACACTTGATCCGTCCATGCTGAGCTGCTCCCTTTCATGTCATTTCTCATACATAACATGTTAAAACTGTTTCATAGGATTTAACTGAAAACAGCATTCAAGTTAAGTTGCAACAGAGTGAGACAAATAAACTTTCATATTAGTTGAAAAAACACCCATAGTGACAATTTTCCTTGAAATAGTGTTAAACAGTGTGCAACATGTTTTGAGCAGCAACGTGTACACAGCCCTGGTCTGTAAAGGCAGGAAGATTAGCTACTGCACCAGTGTTTCTGTTTTGCAACGTTGTGTCGTGGCTGAACATGCCTGGGAGGAGCTGCGGAGAGGTTTGACTCAGCTCGCATGGCCGTGCTTACAAATACCTTCTATGGAGAAGGTTTGTGCATCAAGTCACTAGGTGCTAAACTTTTCAAAAAGGGTTAGGGTTAATAGCAAATGGGGGAAACTCCCAAAACTCTGAGCAGTGATGTCACTTCAGAGCAGCACTCAGCAGAGTAACTTGATCACAGTGGAATGAAACACTGGACTGTGAGTCTCCTCCTGGTTTGTTGTTCCCCAGTTAGCTTGATGACATCCTAACATGGGATCTAATCTTCCTTGGGACAGTTGGTAAACATACATACAATGGGACAAGATCCACATAGTTTGATTTTGAGCTTATTTCGTAGGGGTGTGACATGATCTCATAGCGCCGACATATGCGGACTAGTGTCCAGCTGCGGTCAGAATGATGTCGGTGACTGATAGCTTAGAAGATGCACCGTGGCGGGGACGTTTAAACCGTTTGTGCGGCTGCATTTTGGGGGTTCCGGGTGGAAATAATAAACGGCAACAGAGTGACGGACAAGACACAAACGATATGTAAGCAGTGTAGGAAAAATGTTGCCATACGCTGCGGCTAACGCGAGAACTACGCAAAGACACTTACAGAACCGTTTATTTTTGAATCTAACTGTATCAAGGTGCATTTGTGTCCATTGTCTACGCTTTGTACTCCTCAAAACTGACATAAAGCTTTATTCAGGTTTCTTTAACTGGAATAAAATGTTTACATGTGCAAAAAACATAACCAGGAACACTCCGAAAACCTGAGCTTAACCAGGATACTAGTGAACAAGTAAACACATCCAGCTTTCAATGGAATTATGCCAATGTAAGTTCACACAGGGTGTGTTTTAGTGGACAATAAAAAGGTTGTTAAAATTCCACCGTGCTCCACGAGATGCAAGAATTTATTTTGAATGGCCGATATATTTGTTAAGATTAGTTTGGTTACATTTTGCCTGAGCAGCCTGTTGTCAACACACAGGCTTTTTAAAAACAGGTTGTTGTTGTGCATCCGATACACTGGACGGGTGGCGTTTTGTAAATTTGGACTAATGGCTCAGAGAGGTGCAAAAAGCAAACGCCGCCCCCACACAGTGTGGTGAACCAATTTGAATGCTTCCTCTATAATCATACAGCAACAACTCGGCTAAGAGCGGCCAGATTATACTGTTGTGAGAAGGAGAAAAAAAAGCCAGAGAACCTTTTTATTGTCCTCTCTCTCTCTCTGTGACCCTCCATGACACCCTTTAACCACTTTTACTCTCTATATCCTTTCCATCAACTCCTCTTTCCCCCTCCCTACCCTCACTGCATCATGCACTCCATCTCTCAGAGCAGATTGGATGGTATTATGAGACAAGCTCGCAAGAGACATTCTGCCCACTGCAGCCCTCCAGTACAAAGTCACACACACACACACACACACACACACACACACACACACACACACACACACACACACACACACACACACACACACACACACACACACACACACACACACACACACACACACACACACACACACACACACACACACACACACACACAGACACACAGACAGACAGACACAGACAGACAGACAGAGATAGAAAATAACTAAGAAGAAGAAGAATTGCAATGTTAAAGAAACCATCCTCCATCAATCCTTCCTTCCTTCAAGTATCAAGGAAATCCGTTGAGTAGTTTTTGCATAATCCTGCTGACAAACAAACAAACAAACGGACAAGGGGCGAAAAGAGGGAGGTAATAATTAGCTCTCACAGTGCAGAAAAACAATGAAAACGTGTCAAGTGAAATCGGCCTCCATCAATTCTGAAACTCCAAAAAATATCTATATTCTTCCCATGACAACTAAATTGTGCCGTGCCAGGCCACACACTTTCCCGCTCACGGTTTTGTTCTTCAATAAAGCTTTACATGCTCATTGCATCGATGTGTCTGCTTATTCTGTCAGATGACTGAACCAAGTACACAATAGCACATGGAAGCCACTTGCTAACCAGAGATGAAACAGAAAATGTCTGGGCTGCTGCGTTGAGATGGATTGAATCACTGTTCCCTGCTCGAGATGACATTTGACAACATAAACATTTATAAAGACAAACGACAACAATTCTATTGCATGACTGGTTCAACTGGCATTTACAAGCACCAAACAGATTTGATGGCAACAGAATGTTGACATATTAAAATTCGTGCTGCACTGAACCAAGGCTTCATCTTAATGAACAAGCTTGGTTTTCTCCTTCCACAAACCAGTATAACCAGCATATCTATCCACTACGGAAAGTGCAGCACTTTGCATTAATTACCTAGACTGTGGTTGCCCACCATAGTCGGATTTGTCCTGCCAGTTTCATTTTTTACACCACCTATAATAACATAAAAGATCTCTACCTTTGTGTTCTGTGCTGTTCCATTGCAGAGCTGTGTGCAGTGCTCTTTGCAGTATCACTCTCCCTCGCTCTCTCGCTCTCTCTCACAGACTTATTGACAGACTCATCTATCACTCTGGCTCGCAGGGACATTTTCCTTAAATTTGACAGGGGGGGCTGGCGGGGAAAAGTTCCAGAAAATGTCTGGAGCAACAATTGCGGATAATTGCGTTCTCACATTCAGCCCCCTTCGGAAAAAGTTCAGGGAAAATGTCTGGAATTCGGTGCATGTCCGACAGCAGCTATTGTCGCACCGATGATCTGCAGCACCGGAAGAAATCCCACCCTGTCAGTGGACTGCCATAACATCGCTACGGTTTTTACGTTTCACTGCAGGCAGGCAGGACTCGTTATAACACACTGTTCAATCGGCATCTCACATCCCTCATTCAGTTTTCAGTACTCCAGTCTGCATTACTCCCCAAGTTAGTACTGAGCTACTTTAATTTTTTTCCCTCCCCATTTGAAGGAGTTCCTGCAAATGAAGGCTTGGGTTTGGTCTTAAGCTTTCTGTATCAACCTAATCCTTCAAATCCTGTCAAAGCACAGCGGGAGCCAGCGAGAGCCAGCGAGACCACAGCAGCGCTACAGCGCCGGAGACAGCATCGTTAGGAATCCACGCCGCTCGACAAATTAACTGTCAAAAGAAAATGGTTTTCACTCAGTATGCGTTACTTAACACTAACAGCTCTGAATGTGGGCAGCAATTAGGGACAAGACACCCTGGGTTGACACGAGCTACTGTACCACAGTATGCAGAGATGGTGCGACAGCAGCTTCTGGAAGTGAAAAAGTCAAATCAAAAATTAAAGGGAGGGGCTGAGTTGACCACAGATTTTGTCAATAATCCAGAGTGCATCATTCCTCCTTTGTCTGGAAGACAGAAGCTTCTGGGATGACTGCTGCAGTCACAATGTGGACATCTGCATAGTACCAATTACAGTATACAGCTACACACACCACACCTACTCGCTGGGGCCTCATTTATTACACAATTTGTTATGTATGAACAAAACAGGGCCTGAGCTGAGGGAGGTTCACGTCGCTTCTACAAAATGCAAACTTTTACAGGAGAAATGTTCGTGTGATTTGTACACAAAGGCTGAACCAAGCATACAAACCTTATAGGACAAATTGGTGGCGTGGCTGGTGGTGTGGTAAACTGAAGCCAGGTCGCTGTTATTAAATATTAAATACGGGAGGTGTCGTGTGGGTAATGATGCCTTCACTTCATATAACACGTTACTTATGCAGCATCTTCATGATAAGCACACACACTAGCAGTGTTGTTTGTGGTTTTGCTAGTGAGTCATAACTATTCCATAAGATCCTCTCGATAGTAAAAGATATAAGCCAACTGCTTCACAATATAACAGGGTGGGGTGTGTGCTCACTGCTGCGGCTCCTGCTTAACAATGTGAGCTAAATTTAAGACTATCATCACACACTTTGGAGGCTTTATTCTATTTTAAAGTGAAGATGATAAACTGAAATCCATTTACATTTTGTTAGGTACATTTAAACCATTTAATTACATCATAGAAATCCACAGGAGTTGTTAGTTTTCATTGTTTAACAACTCACTGCCAACTTATTTTTAGGTCAGGGTTCCTTCAGTGTTTATTGTTAAGAAGTTTTTGATTGGTGATTAAATCCAGGAACAACAGAGAGAGCGAGGCGGTTTCACGTCACTCAATCAGTGGTTCTCCTGGTCTGAGACAGGACACGAGGACAGGATGCGAGAGGAGCTGTTTGCTCAGCTTGATTCTCTGATAACATAAGATGCAAACGTCCAGTGATTAAAGTCCCTAAGGTCCTTAAAGGGTTGTAGTAATAAAGGTTATAAGAAAAGTGATGCGACTTAAAGCAGTAAGAAAGTAGCCGGCTGGAAATGCTTTCGTGCCCGGTCATCCGGCCGACAGTCGGTGCTTATGGAAAACTTTGGTATGACGTTTGAACATTTTCAGGTTGATAGAGATAAAAAAGGGAACATGGCCTGCAGGTGTGCTTGCCTGTACTTTCATAAATCTTTTTTGGGGCTTTTGTGCACTTGTTTTTCAGTGTGGATCCTCCACACTGTTTTGTAAATGAGACCCCTTGATGTGTTCAAATAGTTTTATCCCACTGTTTACATGGTGACGGACTGACGGGTTGGTCTCATTACATGGAACCTGAATTTCAGACGGAGTGGGTCATCGAGAGCAGCTTGGCAAGCTCTATCTGGGTAATGGTTTCACTATGCTAAGAGCGTGCAGTTCAGAATAGTTAAAAGGTGTGTTTCGACCAAAGGCACTGATTTAAGACCAGTTACACTTCTAATCTGAACTTGGTTTGTAGTTATATACAACCAAATGTCTGGAATCCAGAAAGATAAGCATTTACAGAACTCACCAGGTACTTCTTAAGTTTGGCTGACTTCTCTCCGAACCCTCTCCTTTTATGTTTGCGTCTTTATAGGTTAATTTCGTTACAGGTTTGCTTTTGGCCTGAACACACTGTAACACATTCCCATTTCATGCTGATTCAACGTTTAAAAAATGTTGGAGGTGAAACCATTTCACAGCTTGTGACTGTGGCTATACCCTTCAACCTATCATCCTTGCAAGCCTTGCAAAAGAGTCCTCCTGATAAACACGGAACAGAGTCACTCCCACTCAGTCCCCCACCCAGTACTATCCTGCAGCTCTGTCACCGCATTTCAGCCAGATGGCCAAAAGCGGACAAACGATAATAATGAAACATGACAAAAAGTCTTAGCTCAATCTCCCACCCTGCGTGTGAAGACAATGCAACAGAAGCACGACCAGCGGGCCAGCTTTGCTGCAAAACTGTCAACGGAACAATAGAGCGTAGTGCATCACTTGAGCAGCAGCAGCAGTCTGCCCAGGAACATTATATCGAGATCGGCACACCTCCTGAAGACCGTCTCGCTGTCCCGCAGGGGCCCCCGTCCGTTTCTCTCTGCGTCTGTGAATCGGCACTTTCGTCCTGTAACATCATCACAACTGAAACTTTAAATGCCAGCTTCTGATACCACAATCACAAAGGCCTGATTGTGTCATCAACACACTGCATTATCCTACACTTGAATGTGTGAAAGGATCGGGGCAAAATCACGCTTCCACCATCAACATCGCAACGGACAACACTGCATGTAAGAGGGGGACTTCAAACTTTACAGAAACCGGAGGGGTTTTAAATCAATGACAACAGGAGATTTTAACAGATTCTCTCTGCCATCTTTCTTGTAATACATCTGTTGTGCATTTACTCTGCACCAATGTTTGTTTACAAAACCTGTCACCCAGTATTATGATGAGCTCCACTTTATATCTGATCCTCACTGTGATTCACATTAAGTTTAGGTTTTCTTTAACCATTACTTTTGCTGGTTCTGAGTCAGATACGATTTTAACAACCACAGAATAAGAGGCAACCATGCTAACTTCCACAGGGACTAACAACAACAAGTGTGGCGTCACAAATAAATAAATAAAAACACACCAGCAACAACATTCGTGCAGTAGTTCCATCTTTCACTGCAGCCATCACCTTTAAACGTCTTTGGTGAACCACCACTAGCTGGTTGCCCCGTTAGCAAACAGCTTCCCGATTCGTCAAGTAGCGCCGAGTTTATTTTTGATTAATTTCTACCGTCAATTGATACCAGACAACAACAACTGGGCCCTGAAACAACTACATTTTTAATAACGTGAGCACGTCATCGAGTGCATTAATGGTTGGCTACAGTGTCACGAGCTAACGAGCGTGCTAACTCGGTAGCACAACTTACCTGCATAATAACACAACAGCGCTTTGCTAGCAAGCTAACGAGGATTTAAAAAATAATAATAATAAAAAAAACACACCAGCTCAACATTGACACTCTCACGAGTCGACTCACCGTGACAACGTCAATCCCCGTCGGCGAACTCCTCTGTGGCGGACGAGTCGACGGTCTCCTCGCTGCGTGTCGCTCCGACCGAAACCAGTCGGACTGGTGAAATGCAGGTGACACGAGTTGCCTATCCACGTAAGCTAACGGCTAGCTAGCTAGCTAGCTCGCTCGCTCGCAGGCTAGCTTACCGTCGACATTAGCCAGAAGCTACTGTGTCATTATCAACCTTGTCTTTTGAGTGGTGGTGGTGGTGGTGGTGGTTGGCTGCTGCCCGTCACTCCTCCGAACACAGTCCGGCCGATGATCCACGCCTCGTCGGGGCTCCCGGCAGTCGGTCGCCCAACATCTATTTGGAAAGTGACACGAGCTTTGTACGGGTATGTTCTCGGGGATACCAAAATAATCAGTGTCAGAGCGGCAGGAGGAGGAAGGCCATCTTGTTGACAAGCAGCTGCATAAGGCCCACAGCCAATGGCAGCGCAGAGTCGATGGTGTGCCCATATATGGCGTCTGCACAGCTCCCTCCCTCTTACTGCCCCCCCCCCCCCCCCCCCCCCCCCAATGTGCAATTGCACCATCAAATACTCATGTTTAAATGTCGTTGTTGGCAAATCTGTATGATTTTTGGGGGGATTTTTTTTCGAAGTCTGCAAATAAAGAACTTGAACCTGAGAACCAAATTTCTTTTCCAAAGGGCTTTTAATAAAATCTAGGGAAGCACAACTTTTCATTTTTTTAAAGGTATTTTTACTGTTCTCATTCCCTTGAACTGACCTTTTATCTTATTTTAATATATACTATTTCTTCTATTTTAATCCTGTGAACCTCTAGTCTGTATTCCTTTCACACTTTAATTATTGTAATATATTTACTGTATTTTTTTATATATATACATTTTTTGTTCTGTTTTTTTGTGATTTTGCTCAAATATTCTTATTTTCTTTTCTACATTTTTATGTATTTTTATTGTTCTCATTCCCTTGCACTGACCTTTTATCTTATTTTAATATATGTATATATATATATATATATATTTATACCATTTTCCATATTTTAATATTGTGAACCTCTTGTCTGTATTCCTTTCTGCACTTTAATTATTGTTATATATTTACAGTTTTTTGTTAACATTTATTTAGTTTTTGTTCTGTGAAGCACTTCGAATTGCCAGGTGTATGAAAAGTGCAATACAAATAAAGTTGCCTTGCCTTGCCTTGATAATGCATTTGTATAAATATCAAGGCATAATAATAGATTCATACCTTCAAAAAGGTTGTGAACAAAGTCAAAATTAATTAATAATAATAATTCAATTTTTTGTATCACTATGGAAGTCTGGTGTGATTTTGCACATCTCTCATATTTTTTATATTCTCGTTTTAGTTCTTCATTACATTTCCCACGTACTATTTCTCTTGGCTTGCAGTCCCCCTGTTTGCCATCAGCAATCCTTCACGTTTTCCTAACATCTTTCAAAAGTTCTCCACTCATTTTTTTTTCAAACTAAAGTGCACACTCAAATTTATCTTCAGATAGTTAGTGGTGGAGAAAAACAATTAATGTGTCACAGTGATCTTTACAGGGTTTGCATTTCAGATAGACTTGAGAGGAGAAAGCAGCACCTTCTCAGTCCAGCAGAGGGCCAGACTTCACTGCATTGTGTGTGTGTGTGTGTGTGTGTGTGTGTGTGTGTGTGTGTGTGTGTGTGTGTGTGTGTGTGTGTGTGTGTGTGTGTGTGTGTGTGTGTGTGTGTGTGTGTGTGTGTGTGTGCGTGTGTGTGTGTGTGTGTGTGTGTAGGTGTCCACACTGGACACAATATTTCAGAGAGTAGACCTTGCCTGCTGACATTTATTACACAAGTCACCATCAATGTTAGATACATCATACAAGCACATTTCCTTCAATCCATTGGATTATTTCTCTACAGGAATGTGTAGATGATAGAACAGATCTGTAGCTGAAATGTGTCATATTTTTTAAATGACCACATAGAAAACATCTCAACAGTCTTCCTCTCTTTCTATTTAACACTCCTTCTCTTCTCTAGTTTGGTAACTGTTTGTATTTGTATCGCTGCACGTGCATCTAGCCATCATCCTAAAGTCGACCACTCCCTCTTCATTGTCATTAGTCGTCGTTTCATTCCAGCCCCGCCTTGTGTTGACTTCTAATTGGACAAACCGTCCCATTTAGACGTCAATCATTTAGCCGTCTGCACTGCATTGGTCAAAGGAATTAGCCCCTCCCTCTTGAACCCCCCTGGACTCCGCCTACTAGACTGTGGTTGGCCGGAGCGCTCGCATGCCCGTCAGGTTTGAACTTCCGGGTGTTGAGTCGTTGCAAAACAGGCTATCCACCGTGTCGTGGTGGAGGACGATTATCGAGAAAACGCTGGTTAACGCTGCAAATTAAAAAGTGAGTAACTTAACTTGCTTAATTTGTATAAAAGCTGAATGTTTTTATTCAACGCCGTATTTTTCTCTCTCTTGTTTTGGCTTTTTAGATGTAGCTTGGTTATGATTGCAAGCTTCAGTCAGCAGCTGGTGACGTGGGGGGGCACAGGAGCTAGCTAACGAACTAGCTAACGTAGCCGAGAGCGTGTGATTGTTGTTATCTCTAATGTGTCAATTAATTAGTATTAATTTAATGTTGTCTTGTAATTTTTGCGTTGCTAGCAACTGCAGGCAACACGTGTTCATGACACAGTCGCATGTCTGGAAACATGGGGAAGCCAATTGCATCCAAGGTTAAACCATGTAGCAGGGTGAAGCACGTAAAATCATTTTGTACCAAGAATCTTTACATTGATTTGTCACGGCACAAATAGATTCATAGATACATTACCCCGCAAACACTTGGTTTATTTGGTGTTAACAGTGTGGGGGTGTGTCTAGTACTTTGTGTATATGTTTCCTTTACTGTTGCTCTCACCGTCTCATGCCATGTACAGTAACTTGACTCCCCCTCTCCATCTCTCTCTCCATCTCTCTGTATGAAGTGATGCTGTCTGAAGTGCTGCAGGTAATGCGAGGGGCAGGGAAAGTGGGGTCTGCCCTGGTCTGCACCCAGGGGGAGCATCTCCGATTGATGGCCTGCAACTCCACCCTGGGTGCAGGAGTCAAAGTTGCCCAGGGCGCGGTGGAAGGACTCGTGGACACCTTTACGGGAGGCAGTGGCGCGGTGAGGCTTTTTGAACATATCTCCTCTGCATCTGACATTATCAACACACAAGATGATTAGTTGAATATCTCAAACAGTCATTGAGATATTTATTTTTGGTTAAGTTGAAGTTATAGGAACATGAGCTAATCATTTGGCTAAATTGCATCTCCAACTCTGCTGTGTCTGTAGCAACAGTCAATAAAGGAGGATGTGTTCCCGGATGCGGAGGGCTGGGAGAACATGGCCCCCGATGAAGCAGCAAAATGGGCGGTTGGGTCGGAGTTCTCCTCTGAGGCGACGCAGCAAAGCCAGACGGAAGCTGGAGCTGCAGCAGATGTGCCGACAGGTATTGTGAAGTGTCGAAGTTTAGCATGTAGAGGAGATGACACACACTTAATATGGCACTAATATATATATATATATATATATATATATATATACACACACTTAGTTTTTGTAAAGGAACATCATAATGCCATCAGTCCTCTTCCAAAGTTTCAATTAGTGTTGTTTTCAGAATATGGTAAAATTTTCATTTTACCACCAGGTACAAAATATGTGCTTTTTGGAAAACTTTTAATTTCCTCAAAGCATCTTTGAGCATTAAAAAAAAAGGTGAATAATAGAAGTATGATAGCCTGTATGGAGTGCGAATTTATCATTGTTATTTCCACTATGAAGACTTTAGTCATCCTTGATCATTCAAGTGCTTAAACTGTTGAGTTCTGTGAAAACTTAAATAATTATACAAAAAAACCTTGCTATATGTTGTTGTTGTTGTTGTTAGATCCCAAAACATTCACATTATGATTACCTCATGTAAAATATCAGACATTCAGTTAAATAAATGATCCTTCCTCTGTCTGCCACAGGAGCATATCCTCCTCCAGGTGCAGCGGGAGGAGGGGCGGGCTGGCCAGGGCAGAGCGCTCGCTTCCTCCACACATCACCTGGCCTCCAGCGGTACTACTACTGCCAGACCAGGTCTGTGCACGACACTGTGGTGGCCAGACTCTCACCGGAGGACATCAAGAAGGCCAGGGAGGCCAAGCAGGCCCATGTCAAACCTGTCAGACAGAAGGTTAGTTGGACCTGGACCATATTTTGAATAGACTTGTGTCATGTTTTGAGTGACCTATACATTTCATAATTGAAGATTAAATAAAGGTTACTGTGTGAATACTTTTGCCCTTTTATTCCTAAAGTTAACAGTTAGTCAACAATGATCAAACACAGCTTTGGAAGTGATCTAGAATAAATTATGTTAACTGTTTTTCTGCTGTTGTGTGTTTTCCTTCAGCTGAGTGACCGGGCCAGAGAGAGGAAGGTGCCCGCCACCAGAATCAGCAGGCTGGTTAATTTTGGGGGTAAGAAAGGTGACATTTTTCTTGACGTAGTGTCACACCTTATGGTAAATGTAACAAATGTATGCCTATATCAACACTGAGTTTTAGTATTAAAAAAATCACCACTGCTGCTACGTTCACGCCTGCAGCCACACCGCTCCAAAGTTTCCAAACTCCTAAAATGGAGAAGTTGGAAACACTGCTCACCCAGTTTTGGTGCGAAAACTTAGGGGGGAACGTTGTAGTATGTATGGGCTAAAATGGAGATGTTATAAAAAAACGTACAGTATGGGTGTGGATTTAGACTGTGAGCTCCTATAAGCTGGGCGGATCAAAGTTACTCTAAAGTTCTGTATTTTGTTTTAAATGTTCCAGCATTATCAGTGCATCATGACTTAATATGATTGGATGAACCCTAATTGTATACAATAACAGAGTGTTAATGGAAAACTTATCAGAAAGTAGTGTTAAAACACATTTCTAATGGGAACTCTGAGGAGTTATATACTAGTACCAGTAGTAGTAAAGTAACAACACTTTAAAATGTATCAAGAGATGCCAAAGTTTGAATGGGATTTCACTCCTCAACCAGCAGCAGCAGCTTTGTCAGATCTACTCCTGCCTCAAGCATCAGTTAAATGGCCCTAAATGGCCATTGGCCCTGTGTCTCCTTCTCTCTGCTGCAGGCCTGGCAGTCGGCCTGGGGATTGGTGCCATTGCAGAAGTGGCAAAACAGTCACTGGGAGGCAAACAAAAAGGAGGTGAGGAGAAAAAAAAATTCTCTTCTCTCTTTCCCTCTCCTGTTTTCATCAGCTGTTCTCTCCTCTCATCCAGTAAAACAGCTTTTGGTCCAGTGCACCGCAGACAGCTGCCTCCCCCCTGGAGAGGTTTCTAATGTGTCAGCACCTGCCAGTGACTGGAAGGGGTTTAAACCAAACCTGTTCACAATAATTTCAACAGAAGCCTTAGTGTGTGTGTTAAGTGACCAGTGTTTAATCCTATACCACTGCCCTGGTTTTCACTCTCTGTACCCTACACGTGGCCCAGTTCAGGGCTGGAGCTTAGTCATTTACATGCAGCAGTTTCATGATAATTGCTGCGACGAATTACTTGTGTTTATGCTGTTGTAATTCTAACACACCCTGCCCAATTAATATCACTGCTGCTAATAATCCTCCTCCACATTTCTCTGGGCTGTTGTCTTTGTAGACATGAACGCTCTGCTAGACTCTCCTTTCCTGTCGGAGGCCAACGCCGAGAGAATAGTCAGCACGCTGTGCAAGGTTCGTGGCGCTGCACTAAAGATAGGACAGATGCTCAGCATTCAAGGTGAGTGATGTTTTGTGAGATGTTTTTCTGATGTCTTCAATCACAGAGGATTCCTTAGTGGGGGAAATGTTTATTTTCTGACAACGTCTGGATGTTTCGTCTCTTTTCAGACAACACCTTCATCAACCCCCAGCTGCAGAAGATCTTTGAGAGGGTCCGGCAAAGCGCAGACTTCATGCCCGTGTGGCAGATGAACGTAAGTCGGGCTGACGATCTTATGGATCCGTCTTGTGATGTCGTCATTTGTAGTCCTACCAAATCAGTCGCATGTTTTTTTTAGACTTGGCTTTTGTGTGTTTGTGTATGTGTGCTTAGAAAGTTTTGGAGGAGGAGCTGGGACCAGGCTGGCAAGAGAAACTTTCCAGCTATGAAGACAAACCGTTCGCTGCGGCGTCCATCGGCCAGGTGCACCACGGGATGTTAAAAGACGGCAGAGAAATTGCCATGAAGATCCAGGTAGGTGGATACTTGATCCACACACACTGTTCCCGTCAGCCTATTGTCTTTTTCTGTCTGCACTGATTTCACCTTTTCCATGTTCCTCCTAGTACCCGGGAGTGGCAGAGAGTATCCACAGCGACATAAACAACCTGATGTCTGTACTAAAAATGAGCGTGGTCCTGCCAGGAGGTAACAAATACATCAGTGCTCACTTCAGTAAATTGTTTGTAATTGTTTAAACTCATCTATTAAGTCAAAGACATATATTTATGTACAGAAAGTCTTGGGCATTTGTCCCCATTTATTGTTGCAGGTCGAGGAATGTGCCGCACATTATCTTAGATTCAGGAGGAATCTAAAAACAGAAAATTGTATTCAAATAACTCAGGAGGTTTCCACTTATTGCCTTTTGCCCCCCCCCCCCCCCCATCATTATATTATTTGGAAGTGACTCTTAATTTTTGTCCCATCGATCTGTTTCTGTTCCCTCTCATTTCCAGTAACATTTCATAATCACAGCTTCGACCACTAGGTGGTGCTATAGTTGCAGGTCAAAAGAAGGTGACATTGATAAGTGAATGAGGAGACCTGCTAGGTTGCCTCTGTAAATTGTGTTTTAGTGAAGGTGTATGTATCCCCATTTCAGACTCAAAGGTATCATGACAATGCTGACAATAAATCAAGTAGTTTTCTTTGGTGTCGGCTCCTGTGTTTTGAACTTTTTATCTCTCCGCAGGTCTGTTTGCAGACAGCAGCTTAGAGGTTCTTCAGAGGGAGCTGGCATGGGAGTGTGACTACAAGAGGGAGGCGGAGTGCGCCAAGAAGTTCAGGTGTGTGTGTGTGTGATGTGTTAATGTGACATATTAACCCATAATGCCTCCTCTGCTGAAGTAAGGCTGGGCGATATGGACCAAAAACCATATCTCGATATTTTTTAGCTGAATGGCGATACTCGATATATATCTCGATATTTGTTTCCGGTAAAGAAATAACAAAAAAGTAATTTCCAAGTCAAATCAACATGTGCAAAATGTCACTAACCATCTGCCCAACATGTACATGAAATTGACACAAAAATAAACTTGTTTGTTAAATAACAATAAATAATAATATTTAAAAAATGCTCCTTTCTTGCATCACAGAATGCACGGAGCTGTGCAAACAGGGCGCATCAAGGCTAAATAAAGCTTGCAACGGTTGTTTCGGTGCAGAAGGCTGCGTAAGCTTCAAGCATGGCGTTTTACACACTCCTCGTACTGCGGTTTGTGACGCTGTTGTAAATGGTGGTAGAGATTCGTCATGCTTGAACTTGTAGTTACAACCTGTTTGCGGGATTCTCTACACATGTGAAACTTGGAATCCATCTCCAAATGATCAAGCCAGTATTTGTAATAATCTTTGGCTGCTTTCCTCTCGTTTGTGTCTGTCTCCGTGTGTGTGCTGCATGCATTGCATCCTTTGTACTTTTCACACTTGCTCCCTTCTTACTATTATCTATATTATTATTAAGTGTCATTGTTGTTGTCTTGTTTACAAATTGGAAGCTGGTTATGTATCACAACTGGAAAAACTGTACTTTTTGAGTGTGAAAAAAGTAGAACTTAGACACTACAGTATATTTAATTAACTCTCATACAGACATCAACAGTATGTTGATTTACGATATTTAGTCACTGTTTACTGTCTATGAATTTTACATATTCTCTTTATTTAAGTTAACTCTATTAACACTATTTATATTATATACTATATATATTATATTATTTAACCGTTCCTGTCTGTCATCCAGGTCGATGCTGGAGGGCGATGACTTCTTCCAGGTCCCTGAGGTGATCGACGAGCTGTCAGGGAGGAGGGTTTTGGCCATGGAGCTGGTGCAGGGAGTCCCACTGGACCGCTGCGTGGACCTAAACCAGGAGACTAGGAACCAGGTATGGGTGGACTCAACAGGCATATGGAACTTTTGTCACTAACTGTGCATTGGAGACGTGGGTTGATCATGGAATTTGGTTGATTTGCAGGTTTGTTTATACAATTTTTCAATGGTTAACTTTATTGGAATATAGCTTGATATTTGACATTATCAAATATTATAGTGCTGACGTTCAGGTGTGTTTTTTGCTTCTCTAAAGCTATATCATACATGTATTTGTAGTTTGTCACAGATGCCCATAGTGTGGAGAGTGCAGGACTGAGGAGACGAGTTGTGTAAATTATAGGATAGGACCTCAAAGGGCAGCAGTGAAAATGAGCGTGTCACTGTAAAACCAGCTGAGATCTATGTGGTTTGACCGAGACACACTGAGACATCTTCAGGCATGCTGAGTGTGTGGCAGTCCCCTGTACCAGAGTAATATGACATCGCCACACTGACGAGAACAGGAAAATGGTTTTCATGCATCAGACTGTGTAATAAGAGCTATAGCATGAAACTACCACATGGATATTATCAGCATGTGTGGTGAACGCAACACTCTCCTCTCTCCAGATCTGTTTCAACATCCTGCAGCTGTGTCTCCGGGAGCTGTTTGAGTTCAGGTTCATGCAGACGGATCCGAACTGGGCCAACTTCTTCTACAACTCGGACACCAACAAGGTGACGGGACGTTCAAAGAAATCAAACTTTACCGACATAAAGTCGTCACGTGCAGCAGGTAACGTGACACACTCTCATCTCGCCCTCAGGTGGTTCTGTTGGACTTCGGAGCCTGCAGGAGTTACCCAGAGTCGTTCACAGACGACTACGTTCAGGTAATGAAGCATCGCGCAACGTGATGGGTGCAACGAGGTTTCTGTCAATGATCCAGCACAAGAGTCACAGGCTACGTTTTACAGCAGCAGAGGAAAAACGATTGCATACGATCACACGTGTATGCACATGCATTCACCTGCTTGTGCCCATAAGGCAGCTCTTTACGTAAACAGGATTATCATATCCATACAATCATTTTGTTTGTGTGTGTGTGTTTAGGTCGTGCACGCAGCTTCCGTGGGTGATCGAGCAACGGTTCTTTCCAAATCAAAGGACCTGAAGTTCCTGACGGGGTTTGAGGCCAAGGTAAGATATTTTAGTCTCTGATGCCGCTGGGTTCATTTATTTTTGATGTGGTTTATCCTGCTCTGTCTCCTCCGTCTCTCCCTCTTTATCTGTGACTCTCGGTAGCTCTCTTGATGCTGTTTCCCGTCGCTCAGTGTGATTTGATATCCTTCACTATTTAGTCCCGTTCAATCTTGATTTTCTTTTTACACCACTCGGATAAATACTAAAAAATATTAGGGCTGCAACTAACTATTTTAATACTGTTTTGTCCACACACCAAAGATATTTAGTTTACTGTCATAGAGGAGCAAAGAAACCAGAAAATATTTACAATTTAAGAAGCCGAAATCAGAGAATTTTGACATGTTTTTTCATAAAAACTAATTAATATAATTAATAGATTATCAAAATAGTTGGAGATTTATTTAAGTCGATTACTAACCGATTGATTGACTGTTGCAGCTCTATGAAATACAGTTTGTTCCGAGTTAAGTTTGAGAAATTAAAATGTACATGTACAATAGAACTATCTATACAGTATATGTCTACATATGATGATGTGTACACTTAAAACATTTCTAATAAACCTTTCTCCAGGCTGCCTTGGAGGTTACACACAGTACAGCTGTTTTTCCTCTATATTGAAATCATAGAGCAGGTGGTTATTATGAACACAGATGGTCATTTCGTCGTAACGCCTCTACTCCCCATCAGGCTTTCGAGGACGCCCACATCGAGGCCGTGATGATCCTCGGCGAAGCGTTTGCGTCAGAGGAGCCCTTTGACTTCGGCGCCCAGAGCACCACCCAGCGCATCCAGAGCCTCATCCCCGTCATGCTGCGCCACCGCCTCACGCCTCCGCCCGAGGAGTCCTACTCCCTCCACCGCAAGATGGCGGGCTCCTTCCTCATCTGCTCCAAACTGAAGGCGCGCATACAGTGCAAGGACATGTTCCTGGACGTCTACAACGCCTACAACCAGAGGAGGCGGGCGGAGCAGGCGGCACGGGCCAGTGTGTAAGACACTCGGGGTGACTGCCTGGTGAAATATGCCCGGCACTAATTCAGAGTGGGATTCGGAGAACAGTGACAGACAGACCGAGGCTTGAATCCACAGGTGGAGACGCTGGATCAGACGAGACTCTATACACTCTCGGAACACTCTGATCAATACAATGAGTGTGACATGAAATTTGAATACCGGTGATAATTCTGTCATGATAAATATATACGCTTCAGGCCCACACAGCTTTATGACTGATTGAATCAAGAGAGGAATATTTAATTCATGTTCACAGTCGGTGTGCATGTGTGTGAGTGTAATTATGTTGCATACATCTTCCTGCCGCAGTAAAAAACACAATGTACCGCTGCTGTAAATTGAAGCCATCTTTTGTGCGCTTCAGCCTTTCATAAATGCGAGATGTGTTGATGTGTTTCCTTTGTGCGCCCGTGTCTTAAACTCATTCGTTCTTACAGCGAGGTGCCACCATCTTCGCCAGGAAGCTTGTTGTCGGATAATGAGACCTGCTTTTTGCCGAGATGATGCGGCCTTCGTTAGAGGAGCTTTGTGTGCCACCCGGTGAGTCGGCGAATGAAGCTTTCTCCTCAACCGACTGATGAGATGAGCAGATTATCAAAAGGAATCAGTGGTCGCAGTCTAATTAAAACCCCACTGAGTAATTGGTTTTACATTATAAAGCATCTTTGACATAAAGCTCCATAATGTGAAACATTGACAGACTTTTTTTTGTTTTAAACGTAAAGCAGCGTGCTGTGGTTTTTTATTTTAATAAAAGATTTAAATGCTTCACAAAATGACGTTTACTGGCAAGTGCCCAGAAGATGTTGGAAGCCAAGGATTCTCTGTATCGATCTTTCAGTTCCAGACCTCTTTGGGAATTGCCTTGACTGGAGGCCATGTTTTTATGGAGGCTCTCATTCTTCTCCTCCTCCAACGTTCTTGTATATTGACCATCAGACCAATATGCATCATGGAGGAACACTTTTGGCTCTAATAATGTAAAGCTCCAGCTAATTGACAGGGTTATATTTTTCCAGGGGGATGTTTTTGTTTCAAGGCAACGCTGTCTAATTACCTCCCGTAAGGAGGTTCCACGAAACTTGGTGGAAAGACGGGACGTGCGCCAAGAAAGAACCCATTAGATTCTGGTGTTTCCATTTCTGTCATTTATAATTATTTATAATAAAGTTCATTCCTAAACTATAAAATATCAAACCTCAATTACATTTTTTTGTCGTAAGAATTTGATAGACATTTTAGGAAAATGTTTTTTTTATATATCGGCCAAAATGTCATTATCATAATGTTTTTACTCCCTAATATCAGTATCGGCCCCCCCAAAAAATCTATACTGCTCATCTTTAGCATTTTTATATCAATATTTTATTAACATTGTAAGATATAGACTTTCTTTTAAAAAAAATATTTTCACAGATTACCCAAGGAATCATTCATGGATCTTGATGGGAAAAAAGCTGTCATATTTATAGGACTAATATCTATGAGCGTGTGCAAGTTGGTGCAGCTTGACAGAATTTAAGGAGACTGTTGGGCCTTGGCGGAGGTTTGCGCTCTATTGAGTGACACACCAGTTGTGTCAGCTCAGCAGAACCGTCCGCAGGCTGCTCACATGTTTTTGTCCTGAGCACAGAATCCGAGACGTGAGGCTTTTCACTGACGTCGTGAAAAGTGTGATGCAGAAAGAAGCAGCTTTTTCACTGTATCTCCATTAGTATTTCATGAGTGATGTTCATGGCTGATACACTACATCAGAATTTAGAGTTTGGGAATTTGGCCACCGTTAATGATGCCGGCACATGTTGTGAGAGGAGGGGGGGGAAGAAGCACATTCTTCTTTTGTAGTTTTATGCAACGGAAAGTTTGGAGCGTTTGTCTGCATGTACGAAGCAGCTGGCCTCACTTTACTGGAGGAGCGTTGGCTCTTTTTAAGAACCCAGGAACTTTTATTCTTGCAATCGTATGAGATTTTTCCCATAAAATTACAACTTTAGATTTAGATTTGCAATATTACATTTTTTCAACAACTTTATTATAGAAATCTGCGTTTTATTTTTTCCTTTAAAATGACCCCTGACACTCCGTCCAATATCATTGATATGCAATTTTTAAAAAAAAGAATAAATATCACTTGATTTAGTTCAACCTAACTGTCAACATTTCAAATTAATTCTCGAAATACAAAATTGGAAAAACAAGAACAAAATCATCTTCTCATTTCCCCTCTCATGTCTGGCCTCATCTCTCTTCCACACACTGCTGCTGCTCAGTGAGAAATTAGTGTCATCACAGCAAGTGACCACACGGTGGCGCAGTGCAGTGCCTGACACGGAGCCCCTTTCTTCTTCTTTTTTTTTCTCCTCCTCTTCTTTTTCTGGAGAACATCAATGGGACGAGTGGATTTGCATGTCCGGCCGCCTGTGCCAATGGGCGCACGGGGGGGGGCGGGGTTAGCGGGTGGAGCCGGTCGGAGGGAGGCAGCCCGGTTAGTGCTCAGTCAACAACCCAGAGCATCCGAGACAACTACACCTAGTTTCTTCCCACCGAGCTCTGCCCTCAAACCCTGAGCCGGTGCTTCTTTTCTTTTTTGGGGGTTTTCGTTTTGTTCGAACCGCTCCTGCAAAACATTTTTTTTATATCATTTGTGTGTGTGCGCGCGCGCGCGCGCGTGTGTGTGTGTGTGTGTGTGTGTGTGTGTGTGTGCGCGCGCACCGACCAGGTTGAGTTGCGGCTGCACGTCGCCTCGATATATATACATCGCTGTCCCGGTGGCGGATGAGAAAGATTTCTTTTTTTCTGACAGTGAAATTACCGATCACAGATCCGTCTGGTGCGCGCCGCCGCCGCCGCGTTCGTTGTTCCGGGGTCCTGGATCCACACAGGGGAGGAGCGGGGAGCAGATCATCCGTCGTTCTCTTGGGTGAGTCCCACGTTCTCTCTGACACTTCCACGGTTATTACTTCTTCATCTCACGACGAATGAATGAATGAATGGATGGATGGATGGATGGATGAATGCGTAATCTCCAAGTGAACGATCCTCTGTCGAGACCATGTGGAATTGTGGATCGTGTGAGTTTCAGGGTGCGCAGAGTGGACCGTGGTCATGTTTGGATGCGGGATGCTGCGCTTGTGAATAGCCAGTGGGCCCCAAGTGTGTGAAATGAATGAAATGTGGACGCTCCATCCTTTATGATGACGCTTTATATCATAAGAAAAGACTGAAACAATATTCTAACAGTAGGACTTTGACCTGCTCCCACAGATAAACTACACAGACACACAGATGACCTTTTTTTTAAAAAACTGTAACTTTATGGCTCTGCTGTTGAAAAAACACTCACAAAAACGCCTGTCGTTACGTCATTATTGTCGTGGGAATGGGATAATGTGCTATCGATTGAGCTGTAAAGAGTCACGCTGATTATTGGGTAATCGCACGCGGGTCATAGTTGTGCGTCAGTTGCGTTTTTTCTTCTTCTTTTTTCTCTCTCCAGGATGGCGTGGCCACCGACACATGCGGCATGGTTGTAGTAGTTTTTTAAAAATAATTCCTGTATATACCTATGTGTCAAAGATTCCCTCCATCTTAACCCCCATAATGCCTCGTGCTATGTGGTCAGTGTGTGTATGGTTATACATATATATCATTTTTCAAGAGATATTCAGGACTTCTGCTGCTGCAGAACATGAGAGTGTGGTATTCAGAGCACTTAGAGACTGGAGGCATAATGCATTCACACACACACACACACACACACACACACACACACACACACACACACACACACACACACACACACTCACACACACTTATGCACTTGGCACATGCCTTCATATATGGGCCTAGTAAACGCAAGCCGTCCTTTTGTCTGTGGAGCTCCATCTGTTCCGTGACATGGCATTCCTCAGACAGCCAGTCATGCCCCCCAGCCCCCACCACCCCCTGACCCAATGCCTCAGAGAGAGAGAGAGAGAGAGAGAGAGAGAGAGAGAGAGAGAGAGAGAGAGAGAGAGAGAGAGAGGGAGGGAGTCACATGGGGTGTATTAAGAGAGGAGGTTCAGGGCTCAGGGTGTCTCAGCCTGCAGGCCCTAGACCACCTGCATGGAGAGCTCCTGCTCGGGCCCGGGGTGCAGAGCTATATATGCTTTGGCCCAGGGCGGGTTCAGTGGAGCTCTGAATTTGGGCCGAGACTGCTCGGCGAGAGGATGGTACATTTGGGTTGCAGCGGGAGCTACATTAAGGCTATAGGTTTGTTCTAGAGCTGAAGTAGGAGGTAAAGCTATGTTTGCTCTGCAGCGGAGGCTTGAGAGGAGCCTGGTGTACGGTCAGTCGCTGTGGAAAAAAGGTGCTAGGTCTGGTCCAAAACCTTGGATGGTTTTGTCCTACAGCCGGGGATAGTGGAAGGCTGGGGTTTGGTCTAGGGCTGTGACTGAGGGAAGGCTTAGTTGGGTCCAGAAATAGGACTAGAGGAAGGACACATTTGTTCTAGGGCAAGAGGAAAGAGAGGTAGGACGAGAGGAAGAGGTGCTAGAATATGAAGTCCAAACCAACGGGGCTGCTGGATATTCATCGGCTTTGATGTAGCTAATCACTGCTGCAACTCAGTCATCACAACTAGAACATAATTACACCACCACCCCCCATCCACTCAATGCTACACACACATAAATGCACACATCCAAATACACACACACACACACACACACACACACACACACACACACACACACACACACACACACACACACTCCATTTCCCCTCAGACCACTTCCCCACTTCCACAGCTCTGATTGTTGCATTAGGACTTGGCTGCCTATTGTTGTCCACACACACACACACACACACACACACACACACACACACACACACACACACACACACACACACACACACACACACACACACACACACACACACTCGCATGCGTGCACACTCACGTACAAGGGGGAGGGCCGCCGGCCCAGCTGAGACCACACTATACAACGAGGATCAAAGGTCATACAGCCGGCCAATCAGGGTGCAGTCCTGGGTTGGCTGGTGGCGGAGGAGGGCGTTGCCCCCTTTGTGCTGGTCAGGGCGGGTCTGCTAAACAAGTAGCTCCACTTCCAGCCTCACTGTGCTTCCTCAGAGCCGGTCACTCCGTCGGGCCGCGGCAGGTCAGGGGCCCCGTCCGCTTCGCAGCGAGCTCTTTGTTTAATCGTGACAAGCTGTCTGGTTCCTAATTTGTTGAGCCTTCCCTGAGAAAGATTATGAAGTGTAAAATTTACGATTTAAAACTTTAGAATATCTTCAAAGAATTCAACTTCACTGAGGTTTTTTTGCACAGGGTCCGATAATTGGTTGAGTGAGAGTATTAACGAATGAAACCAACTGAAAACCCTTTAAATTCATCACAGAATGATATCGCTGGCGGTGGGATTAGCTAATTGAAAATAAACAGAGTAAAATAATAAGATTTTTTTTGTAGAAAGATGGCGAAGAGAGGAATGAAGGAAAGAGTGGAGGAAAGAGGACGATTTGGGAGCAGGGTGCTGAAGAGGAGAGAGAGAGAGAACGACAAGATAACGGAAATTAGGAGAAAGAAAGTGAGGCCGCAGAGGGACAGAGAGAACGAGCGAGTGATAATGTAAAAGAAGAGGAAGGAAAGATGGACTGGGAGAGAGCGAAGAAACTGGGAATTAGCCACCAGGGGAACAGCGGGAACCATTTGTTCCCCGGTCGCCGTCTTTAATTCGAGAAAGGGAACTCTTCTTCTCCTCATTGAACTCGATCACGTCAGTCTGCACAGAACTTCTGACACAGAAGAGATTCTTGTCTTCTGACATTTGCATCCTCGTCATCCTCCCCGCTCACTGCCTCTCTCACACACACACACACACACACACACACACACACACACACACACACACACACACACACATACATACGGTACACATACAGTACACACTTCCATCTTTGCTGTCTGATGCCTGTAAGTGCCTTCAGTATGTGCTGAGTGGAGTTATCTGATTTCTGCCGGCTAGTTAAATGCAACCACTCCTCTCTCTCCTCCTCCTCATAGGAGTTCCATTAGTGCTCACACACTAATGGCGTGCTCACGGTGCAAAGACACGGGCCTGTTGTTTTGTCTGTGTGTGTGTGTGTGTGTGTGCCTTTGCCGTGCTCTTATTGGTTTGCATTATGCTCATGCGGATTATTATCGGAGCGATGCCTGTCTAGTCGACACGTGCAAAGGCAACAATTTGTGGGTTTGACCATGCGTGTGTGTGTGTGTGTGTGTAGAGGGATGCCCACTGCCGTGCGTGCGTGCGTGCGTGCGTGTGTGTCCGTTTCCCCTAGCGATCAGCAGTTTATTTATTTGCTTCAGTGGCTCTTTTTCCCTCTGCAGATAACAAGGAAAGTGGAAATGGGTCTTCCTCAGTAGCCACGACTCCGAGCGGTGCGCTCATCGCCAACAATAACTGTCACTTTGAGTTGGAATGTTTTTTGTTGTTTTCCTGTCTCTATCTATTTTTGATAGTGACCTATTTCAGCCTGTTTAGCTGTTGAAGATCAGACGCAACATCTGAGTCTAAAAAAACACAAAACGCTGAAGCCTGTGAAACGCCGCGTCGCGACCCTCAGGGTCTGATCTAATCTAAATCCTTTTACAGGCTTTTAGCCGCCGCTTCGCTCGCTGCTTTTTCGATTGTTTTCACAGGGTTCGTCCCAAATCACACTTAGCACCTACTGCAAACGTCCAACACAGAATGGGTTTAACCCTGCACCTCCTGATGCTGTGTGAACACAGTTACCATCCACACAATACTGACTATGGAGGAGTCCCATCCTGGGATTCATGGCAGAACTTTGAATTGTCAAAGATGTGTGATGTTCAGGAACATATTGTTTAGTATGCATCTTCCAACCAGTAAAGGAAATTCAAATAAAAAAAGGTCCTTCCCTCCCGTTTACAGCCATTGTTAAATGACCCTTGAACAAGGTGATGTGCCTGATCTCCTGTCTGTTAGAAGACTGTGGCCCTTCTGGGCCAAGTCCGTTGTCATTGAGCCGTGACATACAGGGATATAGCTGTAAAACAGTACACATGCTTTGAGTTGTCCCTGGATTAAAAGGGGGGAAAAAATAATCACGATTGCATAATCAGAATCTCCCCATTTGATCAATACGAGGAGGTAAACGAGCCCAGATGGTGTTTCTGCGCTGTAATGCATGTGGTAATCTGGTGTTATGTACAGTACCTACAGCACGTGTACGATGACTTTCTCCCTGCACGCTTTTGTTTTAATTCAAAGCCTGTACAGTGTGTGTGTGTGTGTGTGTGCAACTAAAAAAAATATATATCATGGTGGCTCCTGTGCTGCGCTATTCCAGAGTGACGCCGGGGGGGAGGGGGGGGGGAAGAGAGATTTTTAGCAATAGACAGAAGAACCCAAGTCAAATCTTCCCGAGCACAGAGGGGCCTATTCACCGAGCTATACGTGAAGAGTAGAAGAGAGCGGGGGAGCGAGGGTGAGGGGTGGGACAGAGGAGCGAGGGTGACACTTAAAGTGGGTCATTTTTTTTTACTTTGATGGTCGATGGCGTGCATCTGTTGGGTGTGTGTCGTATCGCTGCGCAGGCCTGGCCGGAGCAGACAGAGAACGCAGAGGCACAGCGAAGGATGGAGGGCAGCTGATGGCACTCCACGGACGATAGAGGAGGACACACGGAGACATCAGGCTCTGTGCGTGTGCGCGTGTGTGTGTGAGAGGGAGAGAGGGAGAAAGAAAGAGGGAGAGGGCAAGTTTCAGTTTATGACCAGCCACAACTCACCTCCAGCTGAAAAAAGGATAAGTCACTGGAGCACATGCTGTGTGTGTGTATGTGTGTGTGCGTGCATGCGTGCGTGCGGAGCAGAAAACTCTTCACAGGGGGTGTATTGGGAGTGACACACTGGGGGTGATGGCGGCGCTCACGTTACCCTGTATGACTTTCTGATGAAACCGTACACTTCGCAGTGCGTATTAGAGCTTGACTGATGAATCACCCAGGATGATATATCATCTCCAGTTGATGGTCACTAATGAGCCCAGTGTATATCTGAAGTCGGGAAATGTCTCACTTAATAGGTCACAATTTTCAATAGCCAAATTTAAGGGATCCTTGTTGAATAATTTTATTTTCTAAAGATCCAAAGATGCTTGTTGGCATATAATTTAAAAAGTTAATTACTGCCTATGTCAAGCTACTTTTTAATGCCCAGTCAACTGATATCTCATGGGGGCTAGGATGATTATAAAGACCTCTTACCAATCTATCATTATGAAAAAGAATATTTTATTCACAAAGTGCCAACAGGAGCACTCGGAGAGTCATATCATAATCGTAATCACCTGTCGCCATGACCCGGGACCCATGCTTGATCAAAACTTTCATGCAAGTAAGTAGATGAGCAAAACAAACAGACAAACCAGTTTCATTACTTCCTTGGCAGAGGTAATAAAGGTGGTTTCCTATTCTTTTCTTGCTTTTGGCATTTGCCCCCCCCCCCAGAATGTGGAGACAAATGAAAAGTGAAATGTGAGAATCATGAGGCCCAATATCTCACAGAGTCTCAGTCTTCATTGGGGAATTTTTGTTTTATGTGTTATTACGCAGAAAGAAAAATTATTGAATATGTTTCAATGACAGGAATTCAAAAAACAGTAATTATCCCTCCACATAACTATCGTTTTATGAAACAAAAGCAGCTGCTTGAAACTTAGCCGCTTATTCTTCTAAACTGTATTCATACTCGGTTCAATAAATCTGCTGCTGATTGTTTTATTGCGTCGTTTAAATCATTCTACAGACGGATCATGTTGATTTACTGTAATTGAAGAGGTTAAAGTTGTCTTTTCATGGGGCCCAAAAAAACCTCCCTCTGCTAAGAATGAGCTTCGCGGTCGTTAAAAAGCTCTTCTCTGTTTACCGGCGCTATGACTCATGGTTGCCATGGCGATGGGCTCTGACAGCAAACGCAGCTGATCATGAGCCTCTGACTCCACATGACTGTCCTCCCTTCATCTCTCTCTCCGCCTCCATCAGTCCTCCGCTTTCGATTCTTGTCTCTTTGCCTTTCTCGCCGTCTTTCCATCTCTCTCCTTTCTTTCCGTCCGTCCCGCTCTCTTCATGTTCTCTCAAAGTCAAAGTCACCGGTGTCACAAACTTTGGTGATTTGTTCGTCCATGTTTCCCCACGCACTTGTCCTTTCATCCCTCATGTCAGTTCTGCAGCACCTCTCATACACCTCATGTAGATGTTCCTATCAGACCCTCGGCCCTCACTACCCCTCGCCTCTGCTCTTTTCTCCTACGCCCGCCTTCGCACTCCCTTGCTTCTGCCTTCTGCTGTCTTTCTACGGTGGCCAGCTGCAAACCAGATGTGGCCCAGTCTCCCAGCTGCTGGCATCATGATCGTGAAGCGGAAGAGGAATGAGAGGGAAATGACCCCCCCCCCCCCCCCCCCCTGAAAAACAAGGCACTTTGATCCTGTAAAACATATGAGAAGGACAAATATTTTATGAGATTTTAAAAGGAAGCCAATGATAAAAACTGTAAATCCCAAAAGGACCATTATAGTGATGCCATAGTATTGAATCGTGTGCTGCAGACGGACTCTACTCTAAGAATCTGTTATGATATTTGAGGCTTGTGTTCATTAAGAAACAACATTAGCTCACTAATGAACATTATATATATATATATATATATCATTTTTTTAAAGACAACGTCTCCCTCCGCCTACATGGTGTTATGGTTAGCCAGCGGAACACGTCCAGCCAGAAACGCCCAAGTGCTCCACTGAACGCATCAGGAGGTCCTTCCTTCCTTCCTTCCTTCCTTCCTTCCTTCCTTCCTGTGGCTATCCAGTTATACAATTCCTCCATCACTCCTCTGCTGCTTAACTACTGTTGTAATTTGCCGTCGACCTACATTACACTTCTCGTGCAATTGACCTTTTGCATGTTACAGTTAATTTACCGTTGCACTATTCCATTTTTTTTTTGCACGTCTATGATTCTATGATGTCTCCTGTCCACATTACTCTTTACACATTTGGGCGCGGGCGCTATTACTATTAATATTTTAGAAACGTTTTTATATTAATTTCCAATTTTAACAAAGCAATTACCCGTGGGGATCCACAAAGTTTTTCTGATTCTGATTCTGAGCCATACTAGCTGTTTTCCCTACCTCCGGTCTTTGCGCTGATTTTTACATTAAAGCTCAGAAATGTGTAGTAGCATGATATTTATGGTATCATAAATATTAGCATTAGAGACGTGATGTATAGATAATATTTTTGGACTAAAAGTGGCTCGTATAACCACCATCAGTGTTGGCCAATTTAGCCGTCATATTAAGAAGTGTGTTTACGCCACGGAATTTCCTTTTTTCGTGGCTCTCACGATCCGGGACATCCTGGAAAAAGAATTTAAATGAAATGTAAGACGCAGAACAAAAAAGAAAAAGAGGAAGAAAAAGAAGAACGGCATTTTAACGATGAACAAATCTGGGAAACGCATTAGACCGGTTTCTTAACACAAGGGCTACCTATTTGCCGGGGCACATGCGAGGTGCAGAGGAGGGCAAGATGGCGGAGCGAGGGACGTCCTGTTTCGCAGGCGAGCCGGAGCTGCTGTAAAACGCCACGGAGAAGAATAAAGAAAAAGCATGCCAGAGATGGAGACGGTGTTGACGGTGTAAGAGTGGATTGGTCCTGTTGTGATCGGCGAGCTATGGACTGTGAGGCAAATACTTTGCGAAAAGGGCAATAAAAAGCAACATTTTGACTGATTATAGGTCATGTCACAGGAACCGTGTTGGACTATATACAGCCGATACCTTTTCTCCACACGCTACCTCCCTTTCCTCCTATTTCTTTAGTAACCCGTCCTATCTTTGTCCAATTTCCAGTCAACCCATTGCTTCGCTGCGACGCTCTGTCCTCCTGCCTTCTATTTTTCCCCCGTCTTCTCCCTATTTCCCCCTCAAAACATCAACTTCTTCAGCGGCCTCACGTTCCCTCCGTCTGCCTCTCCCCGCTCAGGGCAAGTGGCAGTCTCTGCCTGCCGGCCCCCGGAGGAACAGACCGGCCTTTGTCTGTTTGAACTGGAGGGAGATGAGTAGCCCGCCGGCCTAGTAAACCCAGCAAGCCCAGTAGGGGGGTTCAGGATTTGTCTGTCGCAAGCCGACCAGCCGGAACGCCTGATAATCAGATAGCCACTCAAGCCGGGGCCCTGTTGGTCCGCGCAGTCAGTCAGTCAGACAGACAGTCAGTCAGTCAGGTATTATGTTCGGCTCTCACGACCATGAGGAACAACGAGATGAGAAAAAAGCATGGTGCGGGGGGGGGGACAGAGCGACCGCAGTCCCGGGTTGAACGTTCTCCAAGCACAGCCGTGCTTGGAGAAGGATGACTTCTCCAAGCACGTGAAGGACGACTTTGAAACCTGAGCGGCAGCGTCGCTATTCCAAAAACACCCTCGCTCACTTCAGAATGGGAAATTATTGCAGGCCGATTCATCACCTGCTGCAATAAACGCGATGAGCGCCACCAGCGGGAGCTGCCAGACGATATAAAATGCTCAGCGGCGCTAATTAAGTGACTTTGTCACTAGATTTACTGACCTCTCAGACTCCATTTATTTATTTATTTTTAAGCACCTCACGGCAAATCTAGCGACTTTTCCGTAGGAGAGAGTCTACTCCTTTCTTTCTGCAGCTTGGCTGCAATAATAAACCACTGGTCAGTTTCTCCTTCAGCGATGGGAGGATTACCGGTAACACTCTGAATCATCTATGAGCCGGCCGAGAGAAAAAGAAAAGAGGCAAGAAGAGAAGTAATGAAACTGCAACAGCAGGTTATTGGCAGCAGGTTTGCCTCCGTTGTTCAGTCTGTACGAGCTCATTTGACCGCACTCCTCCTCTGTCTGCACCGACTTCTTCTCCAAACCACATCCAAGCCCCTTTGGGAGAGGAAACCCAAACACATCCAGTATTGTGATTCGTCTACTATATTTCGTAGCTGAAACTACTTTCCATCACACAACCCGATTCCTTCTGATGTCATTTCCGCGGCTTTGACTACACGCTGAAATACTTTTCCCACTTTAATGGCAGAGTCTCCGGGCTCCGTCGGGCCTCAACAAGCTCCAACAGGGAGATCAATAGAGCGAGGACATGGGCCGTCCTCTCACAGGCCCGTGTCGGCTCTTGCCTCGGATCTCGGAGGAATCGTTTTCGGCGATTGCCAAGGCGACACCCAACCGGCGCGGAAAAAAATGATTTGATGTAATGGGAACACCATACGGTCTGATTAGTGGAGCAGCTCTTCCTTCATCTCTCACCCAGTACTACTGCTCCACTCCCTGTGATGTCAGCGTGTCAGGGGAGGTGAGCGAGCGAGCGTGCGTGCGTTTGCCATTCTCTTTCAAGCCCTCCCGCCCCTTTGACATCACCCCTCGTCTCCCCGTTGTAAGAGAATGGCACGAGGGTAAAAATAGAGTGAGGTGGATGGAGAAGGGGAGCGGACGAGAAGGGGAGGATGACGGAGGCGATAAGACGTCGTGAGGGGAATTAAAAAGACATGGCTGCAGGGCTGGACATCGGTCTCACTCCAGCCACGTCCCGGATCGTCCGGTTCACCAGGTGGCTGCTTTGACACATGTACGTGTAGGGAGAACAGGCCGAGACACACCGCACTGTGTTTGTGTGTGTGTTTACATGCTATCCGATCAACGTGCTCCGCATAGGGAATGTGTTCTGCAAGAATGCAGAGCCAGAGGAAAGTCTCAACCCCTTTTAACCCCCCTCTCTCAGCCGTAGACCAGCTTTGAAGCTTTGTTTCTTCTCTTCTCTAAGTCTCGCACTCACACACACACACACACACACACACACTCCACACAGCGTCTTTCCTCACATGGATTTGTTTACATCCTGGCAGACACCTCCCACGATACGTGGCTCCGACATACTTCTCGCTGAAGTGCCGAAGCTCGGCACAGTCGCCGAGTATGTATTCGCACGAGGCGTCGATTTGGCTGCAAAGTGCACAAACCCATTTTGACCCAAATGCATTTTGAAATATTCTTTTGGTGGGGGTGGGGGGGGGGGGGACCGGCTGGTTGTCAGCGCATGCAGGGATGGGGGAAGTCGACCTGGCATTCTGGTTTCTCATCCTGTCCTTTCCTTTCCCCCGGAGCCTTGTGGTGATGGACAGGTCCTCGGCTTGCGGAGCAGTTGCGTGTATCCTCAGTGCCTGTGAAGTGTTGGGACTGTTTACTCGTGCTGTCTGTGTGGTTGCGCGATGCCTGCTGCACCACAACTACTCCTGCACTAAGTTCCTACGGATAATGAGGAGGAGGATTTTTTTTTTGTGCTGTTTTGTGGCAACATGATTTTAACCGTTTTCTTTATTTAACTCCTTCTGTAACATCATGTGTGCGCTTCCATATAATTAAAATTAAAAGATGGAATTGTCTGTGTTTATTTTAAAGATATCCATTTAGCTGAAGCAGTATACTCTACACTTGACTTCATGCCATCAGTGTATTTCTAAGTCACACTCTGTGTGTGTGAATGTTTTTGCATGGCGCTATGTAGGTCTTTGTTATGTAATACAATCTGTCCCTACTATCTAATATTCAAACTGCTAACCCTTGAGGGTAAAGGGAGAGGGGACGAGAGGAGAAAGTTGCCGATAAACAAACTCTTCTTGGAACTTCCTCTGACTGTCAGAGAATCATACGCAAGACCGGTTCATTGCACACATGCAAAAAGTTAATTCACTCATTCTGTGTGAAATGTAAGGTTTCACAAGCCCCTTTTTTCCCCCTCAATCAGCTTCTTACTAAAAAAGCAATCATGTCCGACGTAAACACATTCTGCTGCCGTTCAGATTTTCTGTTTGTCGTTTACACTGGGCAGAGCTGATTGTGATGGACAGAGGAAGATCTTGATCAACTATATAACATAAAGTCATCAACTTTAGATGACCAGCGATCATCTTTGAACAACGTACTGTCTGATCAACATTCTACGACTGTGATAATGTCTATATGTTGGTTTTCCATTTCCAGCACCAGCGAAGATCATTCTTCTTCCCTTCTTTGCCTCACAACACGAGTGTGAGTCACAGCCTGTGAGGCGTGCGGAGCCATCCGGGGTTGTCAGAGCTTGTTGGGGGATGTCTGGTCAAGAATTGTTCCATATCTCCGGGGGCTTTTGATGTGGGGCGTGGTGCTGTGGTTTCACCGCGACTGTCTCCATCACCGCGTTGTGGGGCAATCGGAGAGGCAGCTCTCCTCCTACAATGACAGATGGTCGCGTGTGTGGTTGTGTCCGGGCTATCCCGACGACATTTGGGGGTGAGGCGTTTGGCTCGTGAGGGAGGGGAGGGGAGGGGGCAGAGGGGCTTCGGAGAGGAAGAGGAGGTGGTGAAGTGTGGGGAGAGGTCAGCGGAGGCACAGCTGGTGAGACCCCCACTCCAACCAGCTGCTGCCTCAAAAGAGGCCTGTCAGCAGCCTGCACGTCCCTGCCCCTCCCTCTTGTCTCGTCCCCCCTGCAGCTTCAGCCCAGCTGTTCCAAACTTTCTACCCCTCCTCCCCGTCCAACATGCACCCTACCTCCACCAGAAAAAGAAAAAAAAAAAAGAACCCCCCCCCCCCCGTCCCGCATTTACAAAAACAAGCATGCCTGCTCTCGGGGTGCAAACGCGTTCAACATCAACGCTCATGGACTCGCTCCTGCTCAGTTTTCCAACAAGTCACAGCCGAGGTGTCCCAGGAGTGGTGGTGTGGCAGTCAGGCCTCTGAGGTCCGAGCCTGAGGCTGGAGTAAGATCCACCAGCTGGGCCTGTGCCCTCCAAAGACCACGCGTCTTGCGTGAAATGCCAGAGCCACGCTGACATTCTGAATGCTCTACGTCTCTGCTGACTTTTACCCTGGAAGCCGTTTGTTTAATTTTATCCTGTAGCGGTATGAAATTCATATTTTCTGAGACTTGATTCTTGAGACAGGTTATCATTCAAGATTGCCACTCCTGTGAAAACCGAGCCCGTATCTTAATATGTGCAAGTATCTTACTCGATCCTCAGTGTTTTGTTTTGCCAGGAGACCCCTAGTGGCTGTACAAGTAGTGGCTCTTAAATCCCGGATTCCTTGAAAGCACCAATAAGTAGAGTCATCGCTCCAACTGCGCTGCCGCACAACGACAACAAAACTCTACAGTGGATTTGATTATGACAAATCAATGACTACAAGCAGATTTTTATGTCTCTGCAAGTTCATTACCAAACTGTTTTGATATTAATGGAATCCCGTAGCTGTCTGGAAGGTAGGAAGTCTGTCTGGAAACATATGGCGCAACAGCCCTTGTGCAACTTGTACACAGTTGTAGCTGAAAGATGCAAAAATCTTAAAGTATTATCGTTGAATCTGGAGACAAAAGTGAAGAAAGTGACTCATAATATGGTGAATTAATAATAAATGATTAGCCTGCTGCTGAATGTTCCATTAATGTGATTTTTGTCCCTTCACCATATTGATTTCCTCCATTAAAATATATAAATATATTCCAAGGTCAGATCTGCAGCCAGGCAGGGCCACCCAGGCTGCACCTTGCCATCCCCTGTTGCAGCGGGCGCCGGGGGTGCCACACCCTCTCTCTCTCCCTCTGCCCCGAGTGCTATTGTTCCCTGGATGATAAGGCCCACGTGCCCCCCTATTCAGCATCCTGGTGGGGGGTAGGCGGGCCCTTTGTCTGGCTGCCATTGTCCCAGACACACGCTTCCATTTGACGGACACACGTGCTGACAAAAGAGAAAGGGAGCGGGGCTGGGGGGGGGACGGGGAGGGGCCCCCACTGGCCATTATTCTCGGCGGTGGCGGCGGTGAAAAGACGAGACGCGCTGGCCATCTGTGGTGTGTGTCTGTAATCTGTAGTGACGGGGGGAAGCACGCACACACACACGCGCATGCACGCACGCACACTTCTCGGTTTCTAAAAGAATCCCTCTCTTTTGTCTCGCCACGCTTTTCCAGGGGCATGACGCCTATTGAGGTGTCCTCCCTTTGCTTTTGACGGGTGTTTGTTTTGCCCCGGACGCACGGTGTGGAAAGGGAGAGAGACAGAGACAGAGAGTGTGTGTGTGTGTGTGTGTGTGTGTGTGTGTGTGTGTGTGTGTGTGTGTGTGTGTGTGTGTGTGTGTGTGTGTGTGTGTGTGTGTGTGTGTGTGTGTGTGTGTGTGTGTGTGTGTGTGTGTGTGTGTGTGTGTGTGTGTGTGTGTGTGTGTGTGTGTGTCCCAACCATCTTGGAGAAGAAAGTGAGCACATGTGAAGCTTCTTTATCCTCTCCTCACGTCTGTGTGTCAGAGTGACTTTAGCCGAGGGCCTGTTTTCCAGCAACAGGCCCTAAACATCAGTCCACTTGCGTTGTCACTGGGTTTCTCTCTCTCTGGCCCGGGACGACCCACGTCTGCTCGCGGCTCTTCACCTCTGTCAGTGTTTACTCTGCCTCTTCACAATCCCTCTCCACTTCCTCTCTTCTGGATGTTCTCAGAAGCAGAGGCAAGTTTCTGGAAGTCACTGGAGGATGTTTTATATCGCAGCTCAAATATGATGTGCCCGTCTCGACCTGTTGACCCGTGGGAAGTCCTGTTTCCTTCTCTCTTCCTGCATCCATGGCATTTAGTCATTTTCACATTCTTTACTCCCCTCGCACATCAGTAAAATTTGTGTCATCAGGGGAGGATGGCCATATTTAGCATGCTTCTATTTTTATTATCACTTTGTCCATTTTGGGAAATAATAACAGAACAGTGCTGCAGCAGCTGGGAATGGGAATTTGTGTTCCAGCAATTTTGCCAAGATGGCAATTTAGTAAATGTTCTTAAAATAAGTCTGTGGAGTCACCTCATCATTACTTATTGAAGAGAATCGAGGCTCAAGCTTTCGCTTAGCAATGATTCAC